>NC_052945.1:26622132-26782132 GCF_013358895.1 Oreochromis aureus | reverse complement strand
TCTGGTGCGATCGCTAACCACGCCAAAGCATAAAAACGTCACGCTTTTACAATGACAGCTGGCACCATGAAAATCACTGTTTAATAATAATTGGGAAACCTTTAAGGCATGTGAAAAGACCGTTTCTCACCGTTTATAAAAACGTCTCAGCTTGAGCCACAAAATCACATTGTGCTCTGAAAAAACACTCTTTGAAAGCATGTATGTGAGTGAGTGAGTGAGTGAGTGAGTGAGTGAGTGAGTGAGTGAGTGAGTGAGTGAGTGGAGCCGAGATGCCCAGACAAACTGAAGTATACTTGGGTCTGGATCGTTAAGTACAGTGTGAATATAGGCGGGGAAGAAATACAAACGATGTTAGCATACACTGTTGCATTCAGTGTCACTGAAATGTAAATCAAACTTCAGTGGAGAGCTGTAAAAGATTAAGGAGGGACTAAAAAACACTCAGCATTCACCAAAGACTTGTAAAGTTACATGTTTAGGCCTCTTTCATAACACCTGAGGCAGCGCCAGCAACTGATGAGAAGCTCTGAACAACTTTAAACAGCTCATTCGAAGTTTCTGAAAAGCTCTGCTTAAACATTACAGGACTGCTAAAGTTGTTCCCCAGAGGTTAAGGACATCATGTTTCTACCAGGCTTCTATATACTAACCCATGCTGTTTACAGTCCTAATCCCAGGCTGTCCCTGCAGCCCCTGGTTTGGCACGCTGGTCTGCGACGGCTGCTGTGGCATCTGGTTGCCCTGGTAAGTGAGGCCCAGTGCAGCATAGGCTCTCTCTATGGAGCTGGGGTCGATCTGGTTGGGAGGGTTCAGGTTCGGTGCGTTGGACTGTCCTCCTGGCACACCTGAACCTAAGGAGTTCACTAAACCCACCCCAGCACTGTTGCCCAGAGCTGTAGCAACAGGAGAAAGAAACAGAGGTAACGAGAGATGAGTATCGTGAATTCTAGCCTACTGTGACGCACTTTATTGCTTCAATTAGAAATAATAATTAATTAATGAATTAATGTGCAGATACAGCCAAAGATTGAGAAGGACTCACGCTGCTGATTCCTCTTGTCCCCAGCATTTTTCAGTGGCAGACAGACGGGACAGTCGTGTCGTGTGCAGTTCTTCCAATGAGAAATGATCTGTCTGGATGAGGCACAGTGCGCCACTGGAGGAGAAGACAAGGGCGAGGAAATGTTTTAGAAAAGGATGAAGAGTAAAAAAGATGGGAAAGCAAGTGGAGGGAAACGGTGACAGAGTGAAGGCGAGAGATGATTAACATGACAAGGATGAACAAAAAAGGAAAATAAGAGCCAAAAGGTAATAACTTATTATATGAGTCACTCAGTAAAACAAAACTACGTCCAGATGAAGACTCGGTGAGACAAGGAGAGGAATTACAGTAAAACAGCCAGCTGAAGAGAAAATAACTCATCCTGATAGAGAAAAACTGGGAGGCAAACCAACAGGGATTAAAAGAAAATATGTAAAAGAACAAGAGAAGGGAAAAAAAGTGTTGCAGATGCATGACAGCATCGTGTTTATGAGATAAACCACACACCCTGTAAACTAGCTATCGGTGTAATTCAGCAGACTCACCCTGGCAGGACTTGCCAAGCTGGCAATGAGTCATGTGGTTCAGCACGTTCTTCATGGTGCGACAGTGAGGCAGGTTGCACTGTCGTACCTCTCCGTTGGCCTGCTCCCTCCGCTGGCATTTGTGCGCGTGCAGCAAGAGGACCAACTGCTGTTGAATCAGCTTCCGCTTCTCGGGGTCTGCAGTAGGAGGTGTGGCGCCGGGTCCCGCCCCCACAGCATTGAGTCCAACCTGCACCCCTCCCACTGCTGCTGCTGCTGCCCCGCTGACCGACACACCGCCGACTGGTCCAGGCTGCTGCTGCTGAGAAGTCGTCTTAGGATGGCGAGTAGAAAAGAGGCACAGGCCACGTTAGAAAGAATTATCCACCACAAAGTGATCACTTCCAGTAACCAATCTTATAACAGCTGAACAACTAGCAGCCAAAGATCCATGCTCCAAGAATTCTTGCAGCATGAAAACTGCAGTTTTTGCCAGATTTCAGAAGTTTAATACACTCAGGAGTAAAGATCAGGTACTTGATTCAACAATCAGTAAACTAATATGGGAAGAAATGAGAAAAAGTCTACTTCTGAATAATGCTTTCAGCTATTTAATAATTAAAAACAGCAGAAGAATCTAAAGCATGAACAAGCCTGCTGAAAAGCACAAAAAAGGCCAGTTTTTAATTAGAGCCAAATGGTATACAGCATAATAAATAACTCTGTAATGTAACCGCAACAGAGCAGGTGACAGTCCCCAGCTGACTTCTGATCATCTCTCTTGGCTAATGATGATCAGCGCAGAACATCCACCTGCTCATTTAATTGGAAATGTGAATGAACTTAAAAATTGGGGGCAGCTCTTACACTCAAACACACAGACTAAGTTAACAACCTGCAGTGAGTCACTGCAATCTGACACTACACCCCTGAGCCTTTTGGTTGATCATTATGATGATTCATCTCTGTGAGGTAGGTGGGATTATTATAAAGGTGATCTGAGCTACTCATTTACCAAAAACTCCCTCCACCACAACTGTGTTCATTAAGATAACACAGGACACAGGTTTTTAGCAGAGGCAGCCCATCTTCTCTAAAGAGGTAATGACAAACCAAAAACAAACTGGAAGTCATCAATGAGCCCTACAAGCTGACTGAAGCCAAGTGTGGAGACTGGGTGCTGAGATCGAGTCAGAAATATGACCCCATCCCAGCCTGATAACGCACCAACAAAAATGGGAAAAAAATGACATTCAAAACTTTTAAACCCCCTCTCCCCAGTGACGTGTCAGTTTTCTTTGGAAGAGCCCAGCACATAAAAATCACCGCTCAGCTGCACTAACTTGCAATATATTTCTTGCACTGACTTAATAAATGTAACTCTTTCAGGGAGTATGACAGATGATGTTAATTATTTGTTCAGTGTGGTTTTAGACAACTTAAAACAACAAAAAAAATTTTTTAACAGAGAGGACTTTTGCACAAACACTGAAAATGTGCAGCCGGAAATCAGCAGGCTTGAGCAAATTTGTCATTATCGGCAGATGTTTTAAAAGGTACCTGAAAACTGTGATGGAAACCCCGAGCTGTACCACGATGGGGATAAGGGAAAGTTTTAGGGGGAAAATAAATAAATAAAATCATTTCAGGACGAGTCATGCAAGTTTTTAAAAATTAGTATTATTATTATTATTATCATTATTATTATTAGAAGGTGTCAGCAAGGCTCTGTGTCAATGTCATCTCAGCTGCTACACTGTCTGGAAGGGAGTATAAGACTTCTTGTACGACTGCCAGTGAAAAGCCGATATTTGGAACAAAAAAATGCTCATCTGGACACTGCCTTTCTGAGTAATTAAAGGCACAAAATAAAACAGATTCCACCTCAACATTTTCCAAATTCCCGTCTGTTTCTGCTCTCAAACTGTGATCTAGTTTAGAAGACACATCATCTAATCGCCTCCGATAGAATGTGTTGCAAAGGCAAGACTCAAAAGCTGTGTAATCATATATAGCAATGTAAAGTTACTGAAGCAGTTCTGTAAAGAATAAGGTAAAAAGTTTAAGCTCTCTGGTGTCTACTTTTCCACCTCCACACATTTGCCAGTTGTCAATATTGGAGGAAAAATGGGCCGGAGGCAACAATAGTTGGTTTTCAGGGCTTTTAAAGGATATATTTAATACAGTAAGGATGGTGAAATACCCTCAAGACTTTTTCTTCCAATCTGAATCTCATTCAATATTTGGTTTTACTTTGAATCATTCAGAGTTAAAATGTGCGTTTAATTTGCAGTAGGGGCCAAAAGGCTCCTTTATGGGCTACAGAGTTTTAAACAGAAGAAAAACCAACAAATCCTACCATCCCAGGCATGCCTTGACCCGCTGGTGTCTTCTTCTCCATGCTAAACTGGGCAGCCATATTGCTGGGGAGGCCTGCTTTATTCTGGAGCTGTGGGCCCAGCCCTGCTCCAGGCATCCCCTGGCCAGTGGTCTGGCCGTACGGACCGCCATAGGGGCCCGCGTTGGCCATCATATTCATCTGGAGAGCGGTGGAGAAAAGTGTGAGGGGGTTTAAAATGAAGAGAGAATGAGGAGGAGGCAAGACAATGTAAGAAAAAACTGTGATAATAAACAGTTTAAAAGCTTACTTTACTTTTGACAACATGCGCTATAACCAGAAAATTACACATTCAGTCACCTTTCAAATAATATGACTGTCTGGTTACTGTACTTCACCTCCCTCTACACAATAAACTAACGACACAGACGTGATTTATTGCCACCTCTTCGACTTGGAAAACAATTTCAGTATCAGCGATGGTCTTCAGCATCTGGCCAAACTATTCTCTTATCACAGCAGCAAATCACTGCCTAAACTTCAATGAGAGTGAGCCTTTAGTACCAGCACTGTCAGGTGGGTGGTAACCTGCTGCTATGTGTAAGTGTCTAATTGAACTGCTGATCCCCACTTACAAGCTCAGAAAGAAAATAAACAATTTACTGGGTTTAACAGTGTGATTTCCTTTGCGCACATAAGAGACAGTCAAAGTGATAAAAGAAACAAAGCCTGTTACTCTTGAGAAAAAGTCCCAGAGATGCGAACTAATGCAAAGAAGTAAACCTTGTTTAAAACCATTTAACCGTCTTTTCCGATAACGTCTTTGCACCTCTAGAATAAAAATCACAATCATCATGTGGCTAACAAGTCACCAGCAAGTGGGTTAACCATCGATACCACAGAGTAAACTGTGATGCAGCTGTACATCCAACATGTAACCGCATTTCTATCTGCACCTGTGCTGGAAATGAGTAGTTTTACCCGAGTGGCAAGTGCACAGCTTCGTCTGCCTACAGCTTTCCATGCTCTAATCAGACATATACCTCCAGGCTTCAGCAGTAATTTCAAACTTTCATATTTTATATCCATGTGAGGAATTGAACTCTTACAGGTACATCCCAAATACTTTAAGATAACTTATTTTAAAGCTGTTACTTTACAAAAAATAAGACTAAAAGCATGCCATAAACTGTTTAACCTGCCAGTTTGACCAGTTCAATCTCTTTGAAAAATAGTATTTTAAACACAAATGAGAGCTGCTTTGAGTCTGCCTACCTTGTTCAGTGCTCCAGGCTGCTGTGGTCTCATCCCTGCCTGACTCCCGGCTCCCATTTGCTGACCGCCTTGCTGCTGATGTTGTAGGCCGTCTGGCAAAAGATTACTGTTGTTTCCCATGCCAGCACTGCCGGGGTAGCCCATTCTAGGTGAGCCATTAACAACCTGGCCCCCCATCACCCCCTGCTGAGGCTGCTGTCCACCATTGCCCTTCTGGGCTCCCACCATAGCTGCTGCCCGATTGTGCGCTCCTACCATTCCGACCTGCTGCATTAATCCAGCTTGCTGCGGCTGGCTCTGGGGAGGCATGCCTTGAGGTCCTCCAGGGGCAACGCCGACACCCCCCATCATCCCCATGGATGCCCCAGATGGCGTGCTATTAGAAGTGGGGCCACCCTGCTGTGGTGCTGCTCCTGCACGCAGGAGCTCAGACAGCTGCTGGTGTTTTGCAGCTGCATCCTGACCACCTCCTCCTCCTCCGACACCGACCCCTCCGAGGCTGCTGTGGAGTTGACTGGCATCCCCTCCGTTAGTCAATCCCAATTCCGAAGAACTGATGAGCTCATCTGGGAGGTCATGCTCCAGTTCAAAGAGTGAACCGAAATCTAGGCATACAGGAGGAAAAACAGAATTATTACCAGTCAGAAAACTAGAGATTTTGTTAACAGGGTTTTTTTGTTTGTTTGTTTTTTAAATAATCAACTATTAGAGTGTATAGGCAGGAAACAAGACCAGCACCAGCTGCCTCTCACAGCCTGGACCTCTCCCCAGGGCCCCAGTTTGTGGTTTGGTGGGATGCCACACATGGAGTGGGGACAAGGCGAGAAGCCGCAGAGGTAAACAGTGCAGCACCTTGGAAGGTGTGTGAATTTGAACTGCAGTTCTATGGTTCAAGAGCAAGAACTGCAGAGACATGCAAGAAGTCACATCTACTGCAACAGTAGGCACATTAAAATCATAACCTGTTTTTAAGTATACCTTTCATATAAAAGTGACAAGAGCATTACCTACATTTTTATGGTACTTTACGAGATGTTAGCACCTCACTAAACTTGAAATTCCCATAATGACTTCTCACTTATTGGATCAAATACTTCCAAAGATTTCACTGCGCCTCGCATGAATGTCTTTGCACTAACAGATCCAACTTCACATACGAGGTGAAACACGTCCAGCTGCTCTGCCTGCGACACGCTTTGTTGTAATCATATTTGAAAAGTGAGCTGCACCAAGTGCGGCGCAGCGTCGCAGTGTAGCCAAACAATGGGGACAGAGAACCAGAATGGGCTCTGATAGTACGACCGAAAAGCTAAAAGGAAAAAGGCCTCTGAACAAAGGGCACCAAAGAAGACATTTCAAAGTCTGTGGCTTGCTTACTGTTTCGTTTAAACCCGGCAGCAGTGAGAAAATTAACAAAGCTGTAACTTCTGCGGGACAAGGACGCTCTGCCCAACTTATTCAAGTCAAACAATAGCTAGCTTGTATATGACAATAGTTTAGTAAAAACCCAGTATGCTTAGCGCTAAAAACACAATAATCATACCTCAAAGGGTATTTCTCTCTCCAGAGTCACTGGTTATCGACTGATACTCAGAAAGACTTGTTTCATTGAAGTTTTTGTCTTTGCTAACCAGATGCAGGGCTCAGTTGAGCCGGTCTGGTGGGTTTATCTGCCTAGCTACTAGCTAGCTGCTCGGCTACCCTCACTTTCTCTTAGAGCTGCCTCGGAAAAACCCTCTCTTTCTGTAGTTTTCATCGGGATATGTAAGAAGCCCGGTGCTTAATGTGTCGGCACTTTAATTCTTCAAATTACTCAATTCAAAACTACCTCTACAACTTGAAGCAAACTGGGCTGACTCGCCTCTTCCATTGTTTGGAGGTGGACCCTAATAGTTGCTGCTAGCTAGCCTGTTGAGGCTAACGCATCAAAACACAAGTGCTGGAAAAGTTGTTCCTGCCGCCACAACTATTACCATGTTCCCCAATTAGCGGCCAAAACCTCTCGGATTAAGACTTTAAAAAAAATAAACAAACAAATAAACTCCCAAGACAACAACATGTTGCTGTTTGCAAGCAGCAACTTTGAGCATGTCAGTCAAGGCAACTAGTGCAACTCTGCAGGGACTCCGAAAACTGACCGGCTATTTACACACACCTCACAGTGAAGCTGGTTTATATTTTATTCAGCCTTAATAATGCATGCCAAATATTTACCATTTCCATCACTGGCAGACACCGAGAGAGCAGGAGAGGACAGCTTGGGCCTCTTGGCTGAAGGCGGGCCGGACTCCAGAACATTATCGGCCATATTTTTTGGAAGAATTAAAAATAAAATGCTTTAGATCCACGGAGGGCAATGCAATCCCCCACCCCTTTATTTGCGTCTCCCAGTCCTTTTAAGAAACCTTTCTGATCGTTCCCCCACCGCTCGGGGGGGACGGTAGGGGAGAGAGGCACAGCAGTGTTGAGTTCTTTCAGTCCTCCCCTCTCGTTTTATTCCTCTCTGCAGATATCAGTCCCCCTCCCCAGTCGGAGATTTTGTTTCTTCACAGATTTGAGGAGCAGCAGCAGGAGGAGGCGGCGGCGGCGACGGAGGAGGTGGGAAGGTGGAAGGTGGAGTCAAAAAAAAGGCAAGCGTGCGGCCCTCTGACAACCTCATGTAGCCTCTTCTGCGACACAAAAAACCGTCCCAAGATCTGTCCTCCGGGCTGTACTCAGTCCTGCCCGGCATAGTCGGCGGAGAAAATCTCCGTTTCAAATCCGAATCGCTCCAAGCCGGGTGAGGGGGGTGGAGAGCAATTTGTCAGGGCACAAAAAAGACAACTGTGATCCAGCAAACAGAAGCCAGGAGTTGTTGTTTTTTTTCCTCCTTTCTTTCCGTCTCCTGTGTTAACTCCAGGAGCCAAGCTCTCTCATGCAACAGATTTCTCTCCTCCTCTCTGATCGGACCTCTCTCAGTGCTACTGATTTCCCTCAGAAGTAAAACAAGGCAGTGGACACGGTTAAAGCTGCACTACAAACAGCCTTTACAGCTTTAAAGTAGCTGAAGAAATTAGTCAGCTGCACAGAGAGGACGACACGCCAGGTTTACGGTTTCTTGGGTAAAAAATAAAAGTCTATCACGGCTGTATATGTCTCACTGCATATAACCCAATGCAAGCATTCGTTGTGTTCTGCATGTACATGCCGACTTGTTTGTGCACTTAAGTGTTTGACCATGCAAAAGGCACTGTAGTCAGAAAGAACAGGACTCGTATTGCACGTAGTGGTTGTTGCAACCCGCTTGCGCGAGATGTCTTGCAGTCAGCACGGCTGCAAACAGAAGATCTTCAAAACCAAAAAAAAGAAGAAAAAAAAAATCACAGTTCTTGTGCAATCTCCCCACATGCACACTTTATCTCTCCGTACACTTCCCGAGGACGATCACGGCGCAAATTGCCAATCAGCGGGCAGTCAGATTGATCTAATCAGTTTTTTTCCTCTCTTGCAGAGGACGGTCTGTTGGGTTACTTGTGCTCCACAAGAGGTTCCTCCCTGGTTTTTAAAACACTTGAGAAAAAAACCCTCAGATTAAATCACAAATATCGCCGCTTTTAAGGATGTCTTGGCCACGCGTGGAGGAGGAAAAAGAAAGAAAAGCTCTGAAGCAAAAGCAGAAGATCAACGGCGACTGGAGAAAAATTGATCAAAATCTGACGGCTATTTCGGAAGCGGAAAGCTTCAGATCGGCACAATAATGTTGACACCCCCTCCTCCTTGAAATATTTTGGGCTGACAAAATCCTCTCATTGACTCTTTGTGATGGTGAATGCCCCCCCTCCGCGTTGATCCTGGCAATTTTTCCCCCCTTCTCTTTAAACCCGTCTTTCTTTCCACCTCTCTCTTCTGCCCGGCAGCAATTTATTTATATAATTGTCTATGCGGGCTCTCTCCTTCCTCCGCGACGGACACATTATGATTTTTCATGTTGATGTTTTCCCTCCTCTCTTTTTTTTGGCAGGTTTTTCCCCCCTCGTTATGAGACACAGTCCTCTTCCGCCTCTCCTCCCCGTCTCCGCTCCGCAAACACCCCCTTCCTTGGATTTTTCGGAGTATTTCCTTCTCATGCATACATATACACATATATATGTCACCGACTCGGTTTTCCCTCCACTGACGTCTTATCGGTTTTCGTGATGCTTTCTCTCCCGGATAGCACGGACAGGATTCGGGCACTCTTTCGTCCCCGGCGGTTCCCGGAGCGGCTGTCGTGGGTCGCGGAGTCGCTCCTTCTCTCGGTTAATCTCCTCCTGTTTCTGACGGTCTGTCCGCACAAACAAAATGGCGGCTTGTTGTTTCTACCCTCTGATACGGGGGAGGGTTTGAGGTACAGCAACATTAGGCGTGAAAGGGGAGGAGGGAGCGCTCGACGACGGGAAGAAGAGGCTGTCTTCGTAAATGTTCGGGAGTGTCCGGAAACCGGTTCTGGGCTCTTTTTTTCTCTCTCTTTTTTTCCTTTTTTCTGAGGATTTTCGCCGATTTCAATCTGCAGGGGACAGTGGTGCTCCACTTTTATCTCAGTCAAATACAGCGGCTTTCACTACAGCGAAAGTGGAGAGCGACTTATTTGACAGTAATATTGAAAAGTACAGTTTTTAAACAGGGTGCGTCCAGAATTTTTGGTGGCCATATAGGGGCCACTAAAAATATTGGGGTGGCACACCAAAAACAGAATTTCAGTTTTATATTTTGTCACATATAGGTTACTCGAAAACATGGCAACAAAAAGAAAAATTAATTATATGCCTACTTAATTTCCTGCTATTAAAGTTGTTATCATTGAAAATAGGTACATATAAAAAACAGATAAGATTTAGAATTCCATAATAATCTGTTTTAAGCAGAAATAAATAATGGGGGTGGCCAGTGCATCTGGACATCATCAGAAATGGTCTCAGTAGATGGGTGGCTGTCAAGAAGCTATTCTTAAGTAAAGGAAAACAGAGAAAAAAGGTTGAGGTGTTACACAAGAACTGAACTGAAAATGAGTGACATGTGACAACTGATGAATCCAATTTTGACATTTTTTATTTAAACGTTCATCAGTATGTCTGGAAGAGATGGCTACAGCACGGGTGTCGAACTCCGGGCCTCAAGGGCCGGTGTCCTGCAGGTTTTAGATGTGTCCTTGATCCAACACAGTTGATCTGATTTAAATGGTTAAATTACCTCCTCAACATGTCTTGAAGTTCTCCAGAGTACTGGTAATGAACTAATCATTTGATTCAGGTGTGTTGACCCAGGGTAATATCTAAAACCTGCAAGACACCGGCCCTCGAGGCCTGGAGTTCCCTACCCCCGGTCTACAGCCATCTGTAAAACACAGTGGAGGCTCTGTCATGGTTTGGGGATGCAGTTCAGCCAGTGGTGTTGGAGATCTTGTTGAAGTTGATGGAATTAGGAACACAGAAAAGTATCATCAGATTCTGATCCATCATGCAACAGGTTTTTTTGTTTTTGTTTGGACCTGACAGTGATAGCAAACCAAATCAGTCATGGATTCAACATCATGGAGGCAGTGCGCGATCATCCTAACAAGAGAACAGAACAAAAGGCAGGGAACGGGATCCAAAAATACTTTGATTCTATCCCCAAAAGTTGATACTGTTCATCTTGACGTAGCGTTTTCAGTAGGAGAAACGTTTCATCACTCATTCAAGTGATTTCTTGAGTCTCAGCTGACTGCAGGTTTCCCCAGTCTTATAAACAGATAGATCAAAGATACTTTGATTCTAATAAAATGCTGAATTCTTTAAGTGTTTTCTGTTACAGGGACAATACACTGCTCCAAAAAAAAAAAAAAAAAAATCATGTGATCACACCAGAGTTATCAGTGTGTCCAGTTATCAAACAGAAACCACTGTGGATCCAGTTCACATTCCTTGGTGCAAAATGAAAGTGACAACAGAATAAAAAAGGAAATGGTTTGCAGGTGATGGCCACAGACCACTGCTGGTGATGAGAGCAGGTTCAGACTGAGCACATGTGACAAATGTGTGTGTCTGGAGACACCGTGGGAAACCTGCTGCCCCAACATAACTGGATCTGCCAGTGGTGAATACCAGCTGCACAGCCCTGGTCTGTCAACACAATCCCATTAGCAGAATAATAACCCTTTAAATTTTCATGAAATCTTTAACATCACAGCTCTGCATCAATAAATATAAGCATGCTATTTTGCAGAAAAGAGCTAATATTACTTAATAAAGTTTTTAAAAAATCTTATAAAATATTCAGTCATGTACAGTTTTGTTACAAATACAGTTTTTTTTCTCTCATTTGGTCGATTTGTGCTGGTTGTATTTCAATTTCTTCAACACAATTTGCATATTTTCATTGGTTTCATAGGTGTAACTGGACAGAATGACCAACTGGCACAGATGCAAACTACCTGCCTTCAATGCATCAAGACCCAGATTAGGCTGGCATTTAAACTACCAATAAACAACCTCCAGTCCTCTGCATTGTAACAACCCATTGCACTCAAAAGACCTTTAACATCAACACAAAAGATAAAGTCATCATCCATTTGGACGAATGGAATAAGATCATTCTCAAAAATTTGATTTCTGGAGGCAGGAGGTTTTTCTCACTGAGGCGACAGTCGCTTCCTTTGGCATATCTAAATCTCATCCTCAGTCATTTAACTCTGCCAGAGTGAATAACTGGGAGACAGATGAGCTGCTAGAAGATGGATCTTCAAAGTCCCCATCATTACAATGTCATGCATCTGGAGACAAGACACTCTCATCAGCATTTTTTTCAAATATTATTAACATTAAAACAGAAAAAAAAAAAGAAAACAAAAGGTATATGGAAACATTTATCGCATTGATAAACACCAATCCATATCGAAAGAAAACCTTTTTTGTAACTAAGTATAACAAACAAGATGTTAAAAACTTTTCCTTATTTCTAAAGAAACCAAACATTTATCAGTTATACCAACTGGCTTTAAAAAAAAATCCAAATCAAGTTCAAAAAGGTCTCCAAATATTTTCTGGCTTCCACTATATACAGTCCCAGTCAAAAGTTTAAGACCACTTGAAAAATGGCAAAAATCATATTTTGCATGGTTGGCTCTTAACAAGGTTCCAAGTAGAGCTTCAACATGCAACAAGAAGAAAAGGGAGTGAGACAAAACATTTTTTGAGCATGCAAACAGCGCTTAAACTGAAACAGGCTGTCTTACAGCTGCATAAAATGCAGTATTTGTAGTGTGTTATTCCGAGGCGTGAGTTCAGCATCTGTGTTACAGCACAAGCTGATTTCCAATCCTCTGCTGAGATGTCAGCTTCCAAATCTACATTCTATGGATTTAACTCATGTTGTGAACTGATAAGAATCAAATTTTACAAAAAATAAATAAATTGTGAAACAATGTCTTTTGTTAAAAGCCAAAATAAAACGTGGTCATTTTTAATTCAGCAGGTATTATATGGATTTATAAAAATTAAATGGAATGCAGTCATTTTAATGTAACCAGTTTAACTCATATGTTCATTTTAAGTAGGTGTTTTATGTTAATACAAAGTAATGATATTTAAAATATACTACATATTATGCACTAAGCTCCCAGTTTCCCTTTCAGTGTCAAATATAATATGAACATTCATGATAGTGTACTGGACTGCATTACGTTTAAAAGGGTTTCTAATATTTTATTCTCCTGATTGACGTTCACTACCAGTTAAAGGTTTGGACACACCTTCTCATTTATTTTCACTTGTGCTACTTACTCCGAGTTTCTATGGAAGCAATAAGGGTGAACTTAGTATTCCAGAGGACTGCACAAAGCCCTGTGATGATAAGGTCTGTAACTGACCCTGAACTAATACTAATACTCTCGGTCTTCATTCAAGCAACATATATATTCAGATTAACCACCAAAAACTCTTGAATTTTCCCTGACTTTGACATTAAATATTTTGTATTAAAAATATACCAGTTAGAGAGTAAGTAGTATAAATATACCAGCCTTCACCTGAAATGCACTGAGATCTTTTAAATTTAAACCTTGAGGCTTGACAGTAGGAACAAAGCATTTCATGAATTTTATCATTCAAAAGAGCACTTGGCTCTCACAGTGCAGGCTTATTTGAGGTTTCCAGAGTATCTAAAAGTAGAATGGGAGGCAGAGCCTTCAGCTTTCAGGCCCCTCTTCTCTGGAACCAGCTCCCAGTTTGGATTCGAGACAGACCCTTCTCTACTTTTAAGATTAGGCTTAAAACTTTCATTTTGATAAAGCATTGAATTAGGGCTGGTCTGTCCACAGTCTGGTATTGCTCAAACTTTCTTCCTGTTAAAAATGACCCTTTTCTTCCTGCTGTCACCAAGTGCTTGGTTTTATGGAGTTATTAGGATTTTCTCTCTCTTGCTTAACAATATAAAGCACCTTGAAGCGAATTCTGTCATGATTTTACACCATATAGATAAAAACTGAATTGAATGAATGGTCTTACAATACTGTCCTTTTTGTCCAAGACATAAGGGGACAACTGACCCCTATAATATAGTGAAGGAAAGGGCGTCTCTCCCTATGATCAACCAACAAAACATCCTCCATAAGTAACCCAAGTTAAACCCATTGAATTTATTAGTTATGAAAGAAATATTGGAAATATTTTATTACACAATAATTTAGAAAAGAACACAACTCTCCTCTCTGTTAAAAGAAAAACAAAATCCAGCACACACTGACTCTCTTGTGACCTTTTTCACATTCAGCAGATCAATGACGACATCACAATAACTCCAGATTTATGACGAGCAGCCTTTCCAGACAGTCTGTTCAGTATTCAGGGTTTGGATCCTTTGTACTGCATTATGAGCTGGAAAACAATTATGCACTTCTGTGTGCAACTTCTTCAGTGAGATAAGAAAATGAACCATAGTTCAGAAAACATGATGAGAATCAAACAGGTTTTATGATGTAAAATACTTTCATGGTAGCTGGATCTAATTTTTAAGTAAAGCAGAATGTTAGCTGTTGTTTGTAGATGTTGATTTAGACTTTAGTGTCAGATTTGGCTCACTGATGGAAGAATCTAATCTGCCTTTTTTTGTAAATAATATCTTCAAAGAATTGTAACTTAATGTTTGGCTGTTTGGTTTTATGTCTTGGAGCTGAGTTGTTCTAATGCAGCCAGTATTTCATAGACAGAGTAGCGAGGGTAACAGGTTGTTGTGACTTGAAAACTAAAGCCTTATAGTGTGCTCCCACCTGTAATGCACCACGGCCCTGAGTCTCATGATATAAACAGATAGCAGTGAGTAGCACTCGGTCAGTTCTCTTTCTCTCTGCCCTATCTCTGTGCACAGGCCCGCTCTACATCAGCGATGGTCTTTGGTGCGTCAGAGGACAGAATCAGAGGTCCTCCTTCTCTCTGATCACCACGTCATCCTCAATCCGGACACCCAGGCCTCGGAAGTGCTTCGGCACTTGGTCGTTGTCTTCACAGATGTATAGCCCTGGAGCAAGACACAACGTGAGCCGTAATGGTAACAGGACAGAGCATTTACATGCACGTGCAGCCGTGTGGATTTTAAACCTGGCTCTATGGTGATGGCCATTCCTGGCTGAAGAGGTTGTGAGCGAGATAGTTCAGGAGTGTCGTGGACATCCATGCCCAGGTAATGGCCAACATGGTGGGGGCAGTACCGCCTTGCAGCCTGGAATTTAAATAAATAAATAAAGTCAAAGCTCACATAAACCTTAACAAAGCACAACCACATTAAAGAGCACTTAAAACACCAAAATAAAAGATGAATGGAAGTCCAGCATGGAGCATATTCCCTGTAATACTGAAAGGGAAATCTGACTTCATAAGAATATAACGTCACCATTCCTTTTGAAGCCTAAATTATACTCTGTTGCAGATACGGACAGTCGGAGACCCGACAACAGAGTAGTTATTCCTCTTATACTTCTTTGACGACTACTTGAAGTCCGCTGCATGTGTAAAAATTCTGAGGAAAAGTAAGATTTGTCTGGACTCCTCCTCTAGGGACCATGAGACTGTGCAGATGAGCCTCATTAAATGTAAAGTACACAAACAATCTACCAACCAATCTGAGCACCCACTGTTTTTCCAATTATTACCTTTAGCGCCTCAGCGTCGCTGGTACTGGCCTCGAGGATGCCAAGCCGCTTAAGCTGTCGTCCCAGCAGAGCCAGCATGGTGCTGTAGATGTGATCAAGACTGACGCCTGGAGAGCAGAGAGATAAACAGGAGCGCTGGACCTCCAGGACGGATTCATAGAGCTCAGTCTGTGCAGGACTGAATCTAGTGTTGTACAAAAAAAAAAAAAAAAAAAAAAACCAGTTTATTTCTGTGACTGGAACTGATCAACCTTCAAAAACACAGACTACAGTTTCTTTAATTTAAGGGACCTAAATTCTAGAAATCAGATAAAATGATGTTTATGGTTGAATACCATGTTCACCAAACCAGGATTGGAGGTGATGTGAACCACCTTTATAAACAGATGCATTCTGGAAACAAATAACTGGACCAAATAGATGACTAAATAAACCTGAGTGTAAAATGAAGTTTGACAAATTTACACTGTTCTACACTGAATCATGTGCTACGATGCACAAATGGCAACGTCACTCTATGTTACACCCTCCTTAGCGATGTCATGACAACAGATGGTAAAGAACTTCTGCAACAACACAAGGCGTAAAGGTTCAAACCTACAATCAGCGATTGTAGTTGTGTAGTTTAGTTTCCAAAAGCTAGATCACCCCCCTGCATTTATAGACAGCAAAAATGGCATTTTTCAGTGAGAGGAATGTGACAGACTTTTCATTTTACTCTTTGATAGAGTATCAAGGAAAGATCTTTGTCTATTCATAATGTAATGTAGTGCTTACACATGAGCTCATTAAGGAAACTATCACTTCTATAAACAGTTGGTGCCAAATATTTTAACTGTCCGTGTAATCAGCTTGCTTACTTTCCATTTATTGGCCACGTTCGAGTGATATCACTGACATAACCAAAGTATTCGCAACCACCATCCAGCAACACCATTTCACCATCCTGATGGAGGAGACAAAGAGGAGGGAGCAAAACATAATGAGTCATATATGCTACTTAAATACATGTAAACTAATTATTCTCAGGAATATCAGTGTCCTCTGACGTGTTCATGGAGTAATTACCTTGATTATTTGGTTGTTATTTATGTAGTGCAGAGTGTTAGCTCGATTTCCTCCAGCAATCACAGGAGGGTGCAAGAAAATTAGCACCATGGATCCGATTCTCAAAATCAAACTGGAAAAAAAGGTTATGTTAAATAGGCATATGTACTTGAGAAATGACTATAAACTCAGTTATTATACAACAGTGTGCAAAAGACTCGAGCCTTCTTCTATATTTTGCAAGAAAAAAGGGTAAATAAGTGCAGCAATGTATAAAAAAAATGTGTAAACATACACAGAGATACTGTATGTAAGGCACAAACAGTGTTTATACAATTCTAATAAGTTTGAAAATGTGATATTTCCCTCCACTTGGGACGAGACCCTGCCCCAAGTGGAGGAGTTTAAGTATCTTGGGGTCTTGTTCACAAGTGATGGGAGAAGGGAGCGGGAGATCGACAGATGGATTGGTGCAGCGGCTGCAGCGATGCGGACGCTGTACCGGTCTGTTGTGGTGAAGAGGGAGCTGAGTGTAAACGTGAAGCTCTCAATTTACAGGTCGATCTACGCCCCTACCCTCACCTATGGTCACGAGCTGTGGGTAGTGACCGAAAGAACGAGATCGCGAATACAAGCGGTGGAAATGGGCTTCCTCCGAAAGGTGGTTGGCCTCTCCCTTAGAGATAGGGTGAGAAGTTCGGCCATTCAGGAGGGGCTCAGAGTAGAGCCGCTGCTCCTCCACATCGAAAGGAGCCAGTTGAGGTGGTTCGGGCATCTGACAAGGATACCTCCTGGGCGAGGATTTCCAGGCATGTCCCACCGGGAGGAGGCCCCGGGGCAGACCCAGGACACGCTGGAGAGATTATATCTCTCGGCTGGCCTGGGAACGCCTTGGTGTTCCCCCGGATAAGCTGGAGGAGGTGGCTGGGGAGAGGGAGGTCTGGGCTTCTCTGCTTGGGCTGCTGCCCCCGTGACCCAGCCCCGGATAAGCGGAAGAAAATGGATGGATGGATGGGTGGATGGATATTTCCCCCTTTATTTTTCAACACAGTCTGATCTCTCTTAGGCAGCTTTGTTGTCATTTCTTTAAGCCGTCTTGAGGAATAGATCTCCAGGCTTCTTCCAAAGCTCTTCTTTGGATGTCGGCTGCATTTTGTTCTGTTCTCTGTCAACATGATCCCACACAGCTTCAATGATGTTGAGGTCCGGGCTATTTGGAGGCCTATCAGACTTCTTAATTTTCAAAGATTCAACCAAAAGAAATGGGATTAAATGTGTTTTGGGTCAGGCTGCTAATAGTAAATATAAAGAAATTAGGGGTGGCTCAAGACTTTTGCACAGCACAGTACGTAACAAGTAAAGTAGACACTGTAAGACTTAAACAGCATTTTCAGTTTAAGGTACAACTCTCTGAGTTCCATACCTGCTCTTTTAAAGCAGATTCATGAAATTAGGAGGTAAATTTGGAAAATTTCAATGCTGCTTCTCCAACTGTAAAAATCAATAAACTTACTGTTCTAATAATTACATCATGAGCCTAATCAATGAAAGACACAAAGATAATGACTGCTCGTACACGTAAAGGCAGTGAAGAAATAAAGGTCATCACAGAAGTCACCTTAGCAAACAGAACAGCTTCATCCACATCTCCTTGAGACAGAGCCATTGTCCTCCTAAAAGCCTGAAAGATAACAATATGAGCTGCTGCAAGTACGCTTTATAAATCTAACATTCACTTGGAGTCTTCAAGAGCTTCACAGGAACCAATTTAAACATCAACCTGTGCCGTGATTCGACCCGCTTCTTGCATGAGAGCCACTTCGGCTGAGCTTTTGAGGGCCCTGAGAGAGTGTATGAGAGGTCTGAGAGTGCGCGGTGTCGGCCCCGCCTCCAGAACGGGACACACGTGAGCCTGGTGGAGCCGAGGGTGAGCCGGCTGAGAAGTATCGTACCACAGCATAGTGCCTGGAAGAGGATCAGAGAAGACAGAAATGCTAAGAGTGAATTTGAATTCACAATCTGTGAAGTGATAAAAGAACTAAATAGAAAAAAAGAAAAATATTTTAATACCTGAATGAAAAGTTTAGGGACTGAAATAGGAAAGCATTTATTCAACAACTGTGCTACTTGTCCACTTAAGTTTTTCCACCCAAGGCTTCCAGCAGCTGGATCTTTGTTGCACTGCATTTTATTTACCTCACACTTCCTGTCTTTCTCTACTACCGTCCTGTCAATAAGAACGTCTTCACATCAGTCAATAAAAAAAACTTAAAATACTGGCGGTGCTGCCCCTCAGCCTCCCAGTAGATGCACCTGCAGTTTAAATTTGAAGAGCCTAGGTGATTTTCACAAAACTTGAGCTCTGATCTTGACCTTGAGGTCAAAGTCAAATACTCATCCCAGATTTTGAGTAGATGCACCTATGGTATCAATTTGAAAATCCTACTTTCTCACTCTTGAGTTATCATATCCATGCTGCCCACCAGGCTGCTCGGTGGGGTGATGATAATACCCCATTAGCATTTTACAGCTGAGGGATAAAAGAATCGACACAGATCCGCAGGTGCAGAAACAAAAAATGTGAACACAGAACAATTATTAACGGTCGCAGACTGCAGAACTCTAGAATCCTTATTTATTGCATCTAGTGAAGTCTTGAATACACCTGCTCTTCATTTATGAAGACGAAGAGCAACCCACCTCAGCAGCAATAACCTGAAGTAATCATTTACTGTGTGACTTTATCAGTTTCTTACATCATTGTGGAGGGATTTTGGTCCACTCTTTACAACATTGCTTCACCTCATTGAGGTTTGTGGGCATTCGTTTATGCACAGCTCTCTTAAGCTTCCACCAAAGCATTTTAGTTGTGCTACAGTCTGGACTTGAGGCGAGTCTAGGCCTGTCAGGTGAGGTCTGACTGACACCCTGAATTTTCTTTTTCATCCATTTGCTATTAAGGATCATAGTCCTAATGCATGGCTTAATTTGTGCCAAGCTTCAGCTGCTGGACAGAGGGGAAATGACATCTTAAGGGCACTGCATGCCTGCATCAGTGAGAGCACTATCTGAGCAAAGCAACATCACTAACAAATGTGATTCGTTCATTCGATGCTTCTGGGTCTTTTGCAGATTTTCTGACCTTGTGGTTAATTTGTTAAGACCGACACTCCTGGGCAAAAGTTTTGCTTCCAAAACACTGCGCGCGCATCTATCCATCCATCCATCCATCCATCCATCCATCCATCGATAGATCGATAGATCGATAGATCGATAGATCAATATGATAATAAGGTCTGTGAAAGACCCTGAAGCAGTGTCATTTTGTTTCTTTATTCAAGCAACATACGTAATTCAGACTGACCAACCAAATCCATTGGACCTCCTTTTGCTTTGTCAGAGAAAGATATCGCAGTTAGTGATCTGGAAGGAATAAACCATAACACATTGTTTTTTGCAGGATTGCAAAGAGTAATCCCCCCTGCCCACTCCCATGCACCCACCTTTCAGGCTCTTGAGTACAGCACCAAGTTCTTCTATGCTATGAACTCTCTCTATGCCGGTCAAAGCAGCTGCTCCGTCCTTCCCAGACCGCGGTCCGTCCCACAGTTCTCTCCCCGGGTCTCTGCGAGGGACGAACAAAATAGCTTGGTCTGGTCGACCCTTCCCGTGAAGAACCAAGGCACTGTCAGGTTCGAGGAAACCACTGAGGTAGAGGAAATCCTGAGGAAAATATGTTTTGAGATGAATTAGTAAAAACTTGCTAAAATTACAAGAAGTACTCAGTAGACCAAAATAAAATTTCACCCAGGAAAAGGAAGAAGAGGAAAATCCAATTTTTTCTCCTTTCTGAAGAATTCTGAACTGAATGCACCTTGGAACCAAGTGCTCACCTGGTTCTGATGGAAGGGATAAGGGATGTCATTGGTCATGTATCTAGTTGGGTGAGACAAAATGATGGCCACATGGGTGCTGGAGGAAGCAGAAGGTCCGAGTCTTTCAGCCTGAGCCTCGATAAGCGAGGCCAGTCGGTGTCTCATGGAGCTCATATTCTGTCTGGCTCAAACCTGGGGTTACCTCACCTGAGGAGAAGCATGCTTTCCTTAAAAAAATAAATGAAGAAATGACATTTTACAAGATCAGCTGTCCACTGTAAACAATACTCACCATGTTTGATGAGGTGCGGATGAGTGAAAGGACTGGGCTGGCCAAGGTAACGAGGTGGAACCGTCTTTGGCTTCAACCCACCAGGTTTCACAGAAATGTTTCTGCACAGGCACCAAATACATCCTACAGACAGAAACACACACAGACTGTAAACACATGCTGCAAACAGGTGCTGTGGTCAATTCAGTTTGACTAAATCTATTATCTCCCACCTACTTACCTTTTGCTCATGTTACTAGGTAACAACAGGACGTCATGGGACAACTGACTATTAAAATTGGTGAGTGATTTAGGCCCTGTGACATTAGCAGATTTTTTTAAGTGTAAAACTAGAGCAAATGTAATATTATGTGTCTGATTTCAGCCAATATGTAAAACTTTTTTCATACAAAACCATTTTTAAAAAAAGGGGGGGTCATTTAGCAATCTTGTCCCAGGGTAAAATGGGCCTCACTGATGTCTATCCAGATGGGATTATAGCCTCAATGCTAGTTTCAAGTCCTACTGAACATTAAATTCAATTAGTAAAATAAACCACTGAGTGGGGTTTCACAGTCTAATCCACCCATCACTCATCACATCCATCTTAAAAACACCGGGGTGTGTGTGTGAAAATGATCAGCTCCAGGCTTCGCAAACCAATAAGTTTCGTCACAGCGGCTTTATCAGCATAGAACAGCGTCTCACATCAAAAACATTTCAGTGTAGCGACTGGTAAATCACTGCCCACTGGTGGTGAAGGTTTGAAGTTATATTTTTTTAAAGAGCGAATACAAAACATACCTTTATATAAACAACTAAAAAGCACGGCGCCGCTGGACAATGTTAAATTATTATGACTATATTAGATATTTATTATCTGAGCATCAACATGTGCTGTATTTTACAGGTTGAAGCAATGGTGAAGTTAGTGTAGACTATATGTACAGTGCTGTGAAAAAAGCATTTCCCTTATGTCTTCGTTTTTTGCATATTCGGTACACATCATCAACAAACACAGTTTTTCTTAGAAAAATATAACCTGAGTAAATACAAAATTCAGTTTTAAGTGAATATTTCATTTAATAAGGAGAAAAAAACCTACCTGTCCCAATGTGAAAAAGTATTTTGTTAAATCATGAACTGTGATTAACCACATTTTTGAAAAGCTGAGTGCAATTTCAATTTAACTAGTTTTTTTTTTTTTTTTTAAATTCAATCTTCATTTAAGGACCACATTTTGTATCTTCTCAGGACATCTTTGCATATTCATTAGCTGAACCACATAAATGTGACGCATATGGAATAAATAAATAAAGAAATCAGGAAGAAGAAAAAAAAATCATGGCATTGTAACTACATGTCAGTTTAGTTCAGTGGATGTAAGCTACAGTTTTGAGCCAAACGAAGAAGCACAGGGGTGGCTGTGTCCATAAGAACTTTTTGCTGATCCACCTACTATTCACTGAAGGGTCACTAGAAACGGTCTCAGTGGAAGGCTGAGGGACGCCAAATTACACAAGAACTGGACCAAAAATCAGTGACAACTGGTCTGATGGAGTTTTGAATCCAAATGTGACATTTCTGGCTCAAACTGTCATCAGTACGTACAGGGGAAGTCAAGAGAGAGGTACAACAGTGAGTGTCTGTACCACTGTTAAGCCAGTGGTGTTGGGGATCTTGTAGGGCTGCACAATTAATCGTTAGAAAATCGCGATCTTAATTCATACTTATGTGCAATCTCATTTCCAAATGACAACGATTTAAAAAAAAAAAAAAAAAAAAAAAAGGTGACGATTGTACCGCATTTTGATCCGGGACATAATCTGCATGAAAACAAGCGCTCACTCTTCCTGCTCAACAAATGACAAGAGCCTTATACCACACCAGCTGGCAGGGAAAAAACAACGGAGAGCACGTGAGAGATGACGAAGCTGTAAAGGCCAAGAAAGTGACAGGAGAAAATCCGTCCCGGTCAACCACATCAATAACGGGAACTTTATACAGCGCTTCCCCATAACCGTCGAACTCTCGCAGGCACAAAGAAATTACGGAGGCTATCACTTATCACCTGGCTAAAGATATGGCTCCCATCAACACTGTGCAAAACGAGGGATTTAGGAAAATGATCAACACCCTAGACAAACGCTACACAGTGCCGTCCTGCAACTATTTTTCAAATGTTGCACTACCTGCTCTATACACGCAGTGTCGGAAAAACAGAATTATTACCAGTCAGAAAACTAGAGATTTTGTTAACAGGGTTTTTTTGTTTGTTTGTTTTTTAAATAATCAACTATTAGAGTGTATAGGCAGGAAACAAGACCAGCACCAGCTGCCTCTCACAGCCTGGACCTCTCCCCAGGGCCCCAGTTTGTGGTTTGGTGGGATGCCACACATGGAGTGGGGACAAGGCGAGAAGCCGCAGAGGTAAACAGTGCAGCACCTTGAAGGGTGTGAATTTGAACTGCAGTTCTATGGTTCAAGAGCAAGAACTGCAGAGACATGCAAGAAGTCACATCTACTGCAACAGTAGGCACATTAAAATCATAACCTGTTTTTAAGTATACCTTTCATATAAAAGTGACAAGAGCATTACCTACATTTTTATGGTACTTTACGAGATGTTAGCACCTCACTAAACTTGAAATTCCCATAATGACTTCTCACTTATTGGATCAAATACTTCCAAAGATTTCACTGCGCCTCGCATGAATGTCTTTGCACTAACAGATCCAACTTCACATACGAGGTGAAACACGTCCAGCTGCTCTGCCTGCGACACGCTTTGTTGTAATCATATTTGAAAAGTGAGCTGCACCAAGTGCGGCGCAGCGTCGCAGTGTAGCCAAACAATGGGGACAGAGAACCAGAATGGGCTCTGATAGTACGACCGAAAAGCTAAAAGGAAAAAGGCCTCTGAACAAAGGGCACCAAAGAAGACATTTCAAAGTCTGTGGCTTGCTTACTGTTTCGTTTAAACCCGGCAGCAGTGAGAAAATTAACAAAGCTGTAACTTCTGCGGGACAAGGACGCTCTGCCCAACTTATTCAAGTCAAACAATAGCTAGCTTGTATATGACAATAGTTTAGTAAAACCCAGTATGCTTAGCGCTAAAAACACAATAATCATACCTCAAAGGGTATTTCTCTCTCAGAGTCACTGGTTATCGACTGATACTCAGAAAGACTTGTTTCATTGAAGTTTTTGTCTTTGCTAACCAGATGCAGGGCTCAGTTGAGCCGGTCTGGTGGGTTTATCTGCCTAGCTACTAGCTAGCTGCTCGGCTACCCTCACTTTCTCTTAGAGCTGCCTCGGAAAAACCCTCTCTTTCTGTAGTTTTCATCGGGATATGTAAGAAGCCCGGTGCTTAATGTGTCGGCACTTTAATTCTTCAAATTACTCAATTCAAAACTACCTCTACAACTTGAAGCAAACTGGGCTGACTCGCCTCTTCCATTGTTTGGAGGTGGACCCTAATAGTTGCTGCTAGCTAGCCTGTTGAGGCTAACGCATCAAAACACAAGTGCTGGAAAAGTTGTTCCTGCCGCCACAACTATTACCATGTTCCCCAATTAGCGGCCAAAACCTCTCGGATTAAGACTTTAAAAAATAAACAAACAAATAAACTCCCCAAGACAACAACATGTTGCTGTTTGCAAGCAGCAACTTTGAGCATGTCAGTCAAGGCAACTAGTGCAACTCTGCAGGGACTCCGAAAACTGACCGGCTATTTACACACACCTCACAGTGAAGCTGGTTTATATTTTATTCAGCCTTAATAATGCATGCCAAATATTTACCATTTCCATCACTGGCAGACACCGAGAGAGCAGGAGAGGACAGCTTGGGCCTCTTGGCTGAAGGCGGGCCGGACTCCAGAACATTATCGGCCATATTTTTTTGGAAGAATTAAAAATAAAATGCTTTAGATCCACGGAGGGCAAATGCAATCCCCCCACCCCCTTTATTTGCGTCTCCCAGTCCTTTTAAGAAACCTTTCTGATCGTTCCCCCACCGCTCGGGGGGGACGGTAGGGGAGAGAGGCACAGCAGTGTTGAGTTCTTTCAGTCCTCCCCTCTCGTTTTATTCCTCTCTGCAGATATCAGTCCCCCTCCCCAGTCGGAGATTTTGTTTCTTCACAGATTTGAGCAGCAGCAGGAGGAGGCGGCGGCGGCGACGGAGGAGGTGGGAAGGTGGAGTCGGCAAAAAAGGCAAGCGTGCGGCCCTCTGACAACCTCATGTAGCCTCTTCTGCGACACAAAAACCGTCCCAAGATCTGTCCTCCGGGCTGTACTCAGTCCTGCCCGGCATAGTCGGCGGAGAAAATCTCCGTTTCAAATCCGAATCGCTCCAAGCCGGGTGAGGGGGGTGGAGAGCAATTTGTCAGGGCACAAAAAAGACAACTGTGATCCAGCAAACAGAAGCCAGGAGTTGTTGTTTTTTTTCCTCCTTTCTTTCCGTCTCCTGTGTTAACTCCAGGAGCCAAGCTCTCTCATGCAACAGATTTCTCTCCTCCTCTCTGATCGGACCTCTCTCAGTGCTACTGATTTCCCTCAGAAGTAAAACAAGGCAGTGGACACGGTTAAAGCTGCACTACAAACAGCCTTTACAGCTTTAAAGTAGCTGAAGAAATTAGTCAGCTGCACAGAGAGACGACACGCCAGGTTTACGGTTTCTTGGGTAAAAATAAAAGTCTATCACGGCTGTATATGTCTCACTGCATATAACCCAATGCAAGCATTCGTTGTGTTCTGCATGTACATGCCGACTTGTTTGTGCACTTAAGTGTTTGACCATGCAAAAGGCACTGTAGTCAGAAAGAACAGGACTCGTATTGCACGTAGTGGTTGTTGCAACCCGCTTGCGCGAGATGTCTTGCAGTCAGCACGGCTGCAAACAGAAGATCTTCAAAACCAAAAAAAGAAGAAAAAAAAAATCACAGTTCTTGTGCAATCTCCCCACACATGCACACTTTATCTCTCCGTACACTTCCCGAGGACGATCACGGCGCAAATTGCCAATCAGCGGGCAGTCAGATTGATCTAATCAGTTTTTTTCCTCTCTTGCAGAGGACGGTCTGTTGGGTTACTTGTGCTCCACAAGAGGTTCCTCCCCTGGTTTTTTAAAAACACTTGAGAAAAAAAAACCCTCAGATTAAATCACAAATATCGCCGCTTTTAAGGATGTCTTGGCCACGCGTGGAGGAGGAAAAAGAAAGAAAAGCTCTGAAGCAAAAGCAGAAGATCAACGGCGACTGGAGAAAAATTGATCAAAATCTGACGGCTATTTCGGAAGCGGAAAGCTTCAGATCGGCACAATAATGTTGACACCCCTCCTCCTTGAAATATTTTGGGCTGACAAAATCCTCTCATTGACTCTTTGTGATGGTGAATGCCCCCTCCGCGTTGATCCTGGCAATTTTTCCCCCCTTCTCTTTAAACCCGTCTTTCTTTCCACCTCTCTCTTCTGCCCGGCAGCAATTTATTTATATAATTGTCTATGCGGGCTCTCTCCTCCTCCGCGACGGACACATTATGATTTTTCATGTTGATGTTTTCCTCCTCTTTTTTTTTGGCAGGTTTTTCCCCTCGTTATGAGACACAGTCCTCTTCCGCCTCTCCTCCCCGTCTCCGCTCCGCAAACACCCCCTTCCTTGGATTTTTCGGAGTATTTCCTTCTCATGCATACATATACACATATATATGTCACCGACTCGGTTTTCCCTCCACTGACGTCTTATCGGTTTTCGTGATGCTTTCTCTCCCCGGATAGCACGGACAGGATTCGGGCACTCTTTCGTCCCCCGGCGGTTCCCGGAGCGGCTGTCGTGGGTCGCGGAGTCGCTCCTTCTCTCGGTTATCTCCTCCTGTTTCTGACGGTCTGTCCGCACAAACAAAATGGCGGCTTGTTGTTTCTACTCCTCTGATACGGGGGGAGGGTTTGAGGTACAGCAACATTAGGCGTGAAAGGGGGGAGGAGGGAGCGCTCGACGACGGGAAGAAGAGGCTGTCTTCGTAAATGTTCGGGAGTGTCCGGAAACCGGTTCTGGGCTCTTTTTTTCTCTCTCTTTTTTTCCTTTTTTCTGAGGATTTTCGCCGATTTCAATCTGCAGGGGACAGTGGTGCTCCACTTTTATCTCAGTCAAATACAGCGGCTTTCACTACAGCGAAAGTGGAGAGCGACTTATTTGACAGTAATATTGAAAAGTACAGTTTTTAAACAGGGGTGCGTCCAGAATTTTTTGGTGGCCATATAGGGGCCACTAAAAATATTGGGGTGGCACACCAAAAACAGAATTTCCAGTTTTATATTTTGTCACATATAGGTTACTCGAAAAACATGGCAACAAAAAGAGAAAATTAATTATATGCCTACTTAATTTCCTGCTATTAAAGTTGTTATCATTGAAAATAGGTACATATAAAAAACAGATAAGATTTAGAATTCCATAATAATCTGTTTTAAGCAGAAATAAATAATGGGGGTGGCCAGTGCATCTGGACATCATCAGAAATGGTCTCAGTAGATGGGTGGCTGTCAAGAAGCTATTCTTAAGTAAAGGAAAACAGAGAAAAAAGGTTGAGGTGTTACACAAGAACTGAACTGAAAATGAGTGACATGTGACAACTGATGAATCCAATTTTGACATTTTTTATTTAAACGTTCATCAGTATGTCTGGAAGAGATGGCTACAGCACGGTGTCGAACTCCGGGCCTCAAGGGCCGGTGTCCTGCAGGTTTTAGATGTGTCCTTGATCCAACACAGTTGATCTGATTTAAATGGTTAAATTACCTCCTCAACATGTCTTGAAGTTCTCCAGAGTACTGGTAATGAACTAATCATTTGATTCAGGTGTGTTGACCCAGGGTAATATCTAAAACCTGCAAGACACCGGCCCTCGAGGCCTGGAGTTCCCTCCCCGGTCTACAGCCATCTGTAAAACACAGTGGAGGCTCTGTCATGGTTTGGGGATGCAGTTCAGCCAGTGGTGTTGGAGATCTTGTTGAAGTTGATGGAATTAGGAACACAGAAAAGTATCATCAGATTCTGATCCATCATGCAACAGGTTTTTTGTTTTTGTTTGGACCTGACAGTGATAGCAAACCAAATCAGTCATGGATTCAACATCATGGAGGCAGTGCGCGATCATCCTAACAAGAGAACAGAACAAAAGGCAGGAACGGGATCCAAAAATACTTTGATTCTATCCCCAAAAGTTGATACTGTTCATCTTGACGTAGCGTTTTCAGTAGGAGAAACGTTTCATCACTCATTCAAGTGATTTCTTGAGTCTCAGCTGACTGCAGGTTTCCCCAGTCTTATAAACAGATAGATCAAAGATACTTTGATTCTAATAAAATGCTGAATTCTTTAAGTGTTTTCTGTTACAGGGACAATACACTGCTCCAAAAAAAAAAAAAAAAAAAAAAATCATGTGATCACACCAGAGTTATCAGTGTGTCCAGTTATCAAACAGAAACCACTGTGGATCCAGTTCACATTCCTTGGTGCAAAATGAAAGTGACAACAGAATAAAAAGGAAATGGTTTGCAGGTGATGGCCACAGACCACTGCTGGTGATGAGAGCAGGTTCAGACTGAGCACATGTGACAAATGTGTGTGTCTGGAGACACCGTGGGAAACCTGCTGCCCCAACATAACTGGATCTGCCAGTGGTGAATACCAGCTGCACAGCCCTGGTCTGTCAACACAATCCCATTAGCAGAATAATAACCCTTTAAATTTTCATGAAATCTTTAACATCACAGCTCTGCATCAATAAATATAAGCATGCTATTTTGCAGAAAAGAGCTAATATTACTTAATAAAGTTTTTAAAAATCTTATAAAATATTCAGTCATGTACAGTTTTGTTACAAATACAGTTTTTTTTCTCTCATTTGGTCGATTTGTGCTGGTTGTATTTCAATTTCTTCAACACAATTTGCATATTTTCATTGGTTTCATAGGTGTAACTGGACAGAATGACCAACTGGCACAGATGCAAACTACCTGCCTTCAATGCATCAAGACCCAGATTAGGCTGGCATTTAAACTACCAATAAACAACCTCCAGTCCTCTGCATTGTAACAACCCATTGCACTCAAAAGACCTTTAACATCAACACAAAAGATAAAGTCATCATCCATTTGGACGAATGGAATAAGATCATTCTCAAAAATTTGATTTCTGGAGGCAGGAGGTTTTTCTCACTGAGGCGACAGTCGCTTCCTTTGGCATATCTAAATCTCATCCTCAGTCATTTAACTCTGCCAGAGTGAATAACTGGGAGACAGATGAGCTGCTAGAAGATGGATCTTCAAAGTCCCCATCATTACAATGTCATGCATCTGGAGACAAGACACTCTCATCAGCATTTTTTCAAATATTATTAACATTAAAACAGAAAAAAAAAAAAAAAACAAAAGGTATATGGAAACATTTATCGCATTGATAAACACCAATCCATATCGAAAGAAAACCTTTTTTGTAACTAAGTATAACAAACAAGATGTTAAAAACTTTTCCTTATTTCTAAAGAAACCAAACATTTATCAGTTATACCAACTGGCTTTAAAAAAAAAATCCAAATCAAGTTCAAAAAAAGGTCTCCAAATATTTTCTGGCTTCCACTATATACAGTCCCAGTCAAAAGTTTAAGACCACTTGAAAAATGGCAAAAAATCATATTTTGCATGGTTGGCTCTTAACAAGGTTCCAAGTAGAGCTTCAACATGCAACAAGAAGAAAAGGGAGTGAGACAAAACATTTTTTTGAGCATGCAAACAGCGCTTAAACTGAAACAGGCTGTCTTACAGCTGCATAAAATGCAGTATTTGTAGTGTGTTATTCCGAGGCGTGAGTTCAGCATCTGTGTTACAGCACAAGCTGATTTCCAATCCTCTGCTGAGATGTCAGCTTCCAAATCTACATTCTATGGATTTAACTCATGTTGTGAACTGATAAGAATCAAATTTTACAAAAAAATAAATAAATTGTGAAACAATGTCTTTTGTTAAAAGCCAAAATAAAACGTGGTCATTTTTAATTCAGCAGGTATTATATGGATTTATAAAAAATTAAATGGAATGCAGTCATTTTTAATGTAACCAGTTTAACTCATATGTTCATTTTAAGTAGGTGTTTTATGTTAATACAAAGTAATGATATTTAAAATATACTACATATTATGCACTAAGCTCCCAGTTTCCCTTTCTCAGTGTCAAATATAATATGAACATTCATGATAGTGTACTGGACTGCATTACGTTTAAAAGGGTTTCTAATATTTTATTCTCCTGATTGACGTTCACTACCAGTTAAAGGTTTGGACACACCTTCTCATTTATTTTCACTTGTGCTACTTACTCCGAGTTTCTATGGAAGCAATAAGGGTGAACTTAGTATTCCAGAGGACTGCACAAAGCCCTGTGATGATAAGGTCTGTAACTGACCCTGAACTAATACTAATACTCTCGGTCTTCATTCAAGCAACATATATATTCAGATTAACCACCAAAAACTCTTGAATTTTCCCTGACTTTGACATTAAATATTTTGTATTAAAAATATACCAGTTAGAGAGTAAGTAGTATAAATATACCAGCCTTCACCTGAAATGCACTGAGATCTTTTAAATTTAAACCTTGAGGCTTGACAGTAGGAACAAAGCATTTCATGAATTTTATCATTCCAAAAGAGCACTTGGCTCTCACAGTGCAGGCTTATTTGAGGTTTCCAGAGTATCTAAAAGTAGAATGGGAGGCAGAGCCTTCAGCTTTCAGGCCCCTCTTCTCTGGAACCAGCTCCCAGTTTGGATTCGGGAGACAGACCCCTTCTCTACTTTTAAGATTAGGCTTAAAACTTTCATTTTTGATAAAGCATTGAATTAGGGCTGGTCTGTCCACAGTCTGGTATTGCTCAAACTTTCTTCCTGTTAAAAATGACCCTTTTCTTCCTGCTGTCACCAAGTGCTTGGTTTTATGGAGTTATTAGGATTTTCTCTCTCTTGCTTAACAATATAAAGCACCTTGAAGCGAATTCTGTCATGATTTTACACCATATAGATAAAAACTGAATTGAATGAATGGTCTTACAATACTGTCCTTTTTGTCCAAGACATAAGGGGACAACTGACCCCTATAATATAGTGAAGGAAAGGCGTCTCTCCCTATGATCAACCAACAAAACATCCTCCATAAGTAACCCAAGTTAAACCCATTGAATTTATTAGTTATGAAAGAAATATTGGAAATATTTTATTACACAATAATTTAGAAAAGAACACAACTCTCCTCTCTGTTAAAAGAAAAACAAAATCCAGCACACACTGACTCTCTTGTGACCTTTTTTCACATTCAGCAGATCAATGACGACATCACAATAACTCCAGATTTATGACGAGCAGCCTTTCCAGACAGTCTGTTCAGTATTCAGGGTTTGGATCCTTTGTACTGCATTATGAGCTGGAAAACAATTATGCACTTCTGTGTGCAACTTCTTCAGTGAGATAAGAAAATGAACCATAGTAGTTCAGAAAACATGATGAGAATCAAACAGGTTTTATGATGTAAAATACTTTCATGGTAGCTGGATCTAATTTTTAAGTAAAGCAGAATGTTAGCTGTTGTTTGTAGATGTTGATTTAGACTTTAGTGTCAGATTTGGCTCACTGATGGAAGAATCTAATCTGCCTTTTTTTTGTAAATAATATCTTCAAAGAATTGTAACTTAATGTTTGGCTGTTTGGTTTTATGTCTTGGAGCTGAGTTGTTCTAATGCAGCCAGTATTTCATAGACAGAGTAGCGAGGGTAACAGGTTGTTGTGACTTGAAAACTAAAGCCTTATAGTGTGCTCCCACCTGTAATGCACCACGGCCCTGAGTCTCATGATATAAACAGATAGCAGTGAGTAGCACTCGGTCAGTTCTCTTTCTCTCTCTGCCCTATCTCTGTGCACAGGCCCGCTCTACATCAGCGATGGTCTTTGGTGCGTCAGAGGACAGAATCAGAGGTCCTCCCTTCTCTCTGATCACCACGTCATCCTCAATCCGGACACCCAGGCCTCGGAAGTGCTTCGGCACTTGGTCGTTGTCTTCACAGATGTATAGCCCTGGAGCAAGACACAACGTGAGCCGTAATGGTAACAGGACAGAGCATTTACATGCACGTGCAGCCGTGTGGATTTTAAACCTGGCTCTATGGTGATGGCCATTCCTGGCTGAAGAGGTTGTGAGCGAGATAGTTCAGGAGTGTCGTGGACATCCATGCCCAGGTAATGGCCAACATGGTGGGGGCAGTACCGCCTTGCAGCCTGGAATTTAAATAAATAAATAAAGTCAAAGCTCACATAAACCTTAACAAAGCACAACCACATTAAAGAGCACTTAAAACACCAAAATAAAAGATGAATGGAAGTCCAGCATGGAGCATATTCCCTGTAATACTGAAAGGGAAATCTGACTTCATAAGAATATAACGTCACCATTCCTTTTGAAGCCTAAATTATACTCTGTTGCAGATACGGACAGTCGGAGACCCGACAACAGAGTAGTTATTCCTCTTATACTTCTTTGACGACTACTTGAAGTCCGCTGCATGTGTAAAAATTCTGAGGAAAAGTAAGATTTGTCTGGACTCCTCCTCTAGGGACCATGAGACTGTGCAGATGAGCCTCATTAAATGTAAAGTACACAAACAATCTACCAACCAATCTGAGCACCCACTGTTTTTCCAATTATTACCTTTAGCGCCTCAGCGTCGCTGGTACTGGCCTCGAGGATGCCAAGCCGCTTAAGCTGTCGTCCCAGCAGAGCCAGCATGGTGCTGTAGATGTGATCAAGACTGACGCCTGGAGAGCAGAGAGATAAACAGGAGCGCTGGACCTCCAGGACGGATTCATAGAGCTCAGTCTGTGCAGGACTGAATCTAGTGTTGTACAAAAAAAACAAAAAAAAAAACCCAGTTTATTTCTGTGACTGGAACTGATCAACCTTCAAAAACACAGACTACAGTTTCTTTAATTTAAGGGACCTAAATTCTAGAAATCAGATAAAATGATGTTTATGGTTGAATACCATGTTCACCAAACCAGGATTGAGGTGATGTGAACCACCTTTATAAACAGATGCATTCTGGAAACAAATAACTGGACCAAATAGATGACTAAATAAACCTGAGTGTAAAATGAAGTTTGACAAATTTACACTGTTCTACACTGAATCATGTGCTACGATGCACAAATGGCAACGTCACTCTATGTTACACCCTCCTTAGCGATGTCATGACAACAGATGGTAAAGAACTTCTGCAACAACACAAGGCGTAAAGGTTCAAACCTACAATCAGCGATTGTAGTTGTGTAGTTTAGTTTCCAAAAGCTAGATCACCCCCTGCATTTATAGACAGCAAAATGGCATTTTTCAGTGAGAGGAATGTGACAGACTTTTCATTTTACTCTTTGATAGAGTATCAAGGAAAGATCTTTGTCTATTCATAATGTAATGTAGTGCTTACACATGAGCTCATTAAGGAAACTATCACTTCTATAAACAGTTGGTGCCAAATATTTTAACTGTCCGTGTAATCAGCTTGCTTACTTTCCATTTATTGGCCACGTTCGAGTGATATCACTGACATAACCAAAGTATTCGCAACCACCATCCAGCAACACCATTTCACCATCCTGATGGAGGAGACAAAGAGGAGGGAGCAAAACATAATGAGTCATATATGCTACTTAAATACATGTAAACTAATTATTCTCAGGAATATCAGTGTCCTCTGACGTGTTCATGGAGTAATTACCTTGATTATTTGGTTGTTATTTATGTAGTGCAGAGTGTTAGCTCGATTTCCTCCAGCAATCACAGGAGGGTACGCAAGAAAATTAGCACCATGGATCCGATTCTCAAAATCAAACTGGAAAAAAAGGTTATGTTAAATAGGCATATGTACTTGAGAAATGACTATAAACTCAGTTATTATACAACAGTGTGCAAAAGACTCGAGCCTTCTTCTATATTTTGCAAGAAAAAGGGTAAATAAGTGCAGCAATGTATAAAAAAAATGTGTAAACATACACAGAGATACTGTATGTAAGGCACAAACAGTGTTTATACAATTCTAATAAGTTTGAAAATGTGATATTTCCCCTCCACTTGGGACGAGACCCTGCCCCAAGTGGAGGAGTTTAAGTATCTTGGGGTCTTGTTCACAAGTGATGGGAGAAGGGAGCGGGAGATCGACAGATGGATTGGTGCAGCGGCTGCAGCGATGCGGACGCTGTACCGGTCTGTTGTGGTGAAGAGGGAGCTGAGTGTAAACGTGAAGCTCTCAATTTACAGGTCGATCTACGCCTACCCTCACCTATGGTCACGAGCTGTGGGTAGTGACCGAAAGAACGAGATCGCGAATACAAGCGGTGGAAATGGGCTTCCTCCGAAAGGTGGTTGGCCTCTCCCTTAGAGATAGGGTGAGAAGTTCGGCCATTCAGGAGGGGCTCAGAGTAGAGCCGCTGCTCCTCCACATCGAAAGGAGCCAGTTGAGGTGGTTCGGCATCTGACAAGGATACCTCCTGGGCGAGGATTTCCAGGCATGTCCCACCGGAGGAGGCCCAGGGCAGACCCAGGACACGCTGGAGAGATTATATCTCTCGGCTGGCCTGGGAACGCCTTGGTGTTCCCGGATAAGCTGGAGGAGGTGGCTGGGGAGAGGGAGGTCTGGGCTTCTCTGCTTGGGCTGCTGCCCCGTGACCCAGCCCGGATAAGCGGAAGAAAATGGATGGATGGATGGGTGGATGGATATTTCCCCTTTATTTTTCAACACAGTCTGATCTCTCTTAGGCAGCTTTGTTGTCATTTCTTTAAGCCGTCTTGAGGAATAGATCTCCAGGCTTCTTCCAAAGCTCTTCTTTGGATGTCGGCTGCATTTTGTTCTGTTCTCTGTCAACATGATCCCACACAGCTTCAATGATGTTGAGGTCCGGGCTATTTGGAGGCCTATCAGACTTCTTAATTTTCAAAGATTCAACCAAAAGAAATGGGATTAAATGTGTTTTGGGTCAGGCTGCTAATAGTAAATATAAAGAAATTAGGGGTGGCTCAAGACTTTTGCACAGCACAGTACGTAACAAGTAAAGTAGACACTGTAAGACTTAAACAGCATTTTCAGTTTAAGGTACAACTCTCTGGAGTTCCATACCTGCTCTTTTAAAGCAGATTCATGAAATTAGGAGGTAAATTTGGAAAATTTCAATGCTGCTTCTCCAACTGTAAAAATCAATAAACTTACCGTTCTAATAATTACATCATGAGCCTAATCAATGAAAGACACAAAGATAATGACTGCTCGTACACACGTAAAGGCAGTGAAGAAATAAAGGTCATCACAGAAGTCACCTTAGCAAACAGAACAGCTTCATCCACATCTCCTTGAGACAGAGCCATTGTCCTCCTAAAAGCCTGAAAGATAACAATATGAGCTGCTGCAAGTACGCTTTATAAATCTAACATTCACTTGGAGTCTTCAAGAGCTTCACAGGAACCAATTTAAACATCAACCTGTGCCGTGATTCGACCCGCTTCTTGCATGAGAGCCACTTGGCTGAGCTTTTGAGGGCCCTGAGAGAGTGTATGAGAGGTCTGAGAGTGCGCGGTGTCGGCCCCGCCTCCAGAACGGGACACACGTGAGCCTGGTGGAGCCGAGGGTGAGCCGGCTGAGAAGTATCGTACCACAGCATAGTGCCTGGAAGAGGATCAGAGAAGACAGAAATGCTAAGAGTGAATTTGAATTCACAATCTGTGAAGTGATAAAAGAACTAAATAGAAAAAAAAAGAAAAATATTTTAATACCTGAATGAAAAGTTTAGGGACTGAAATAGGAAAGCATTTATTCAACAACTGTGCTACTTGTCCACTTAAGTTTTTCCACCCAAGGCTTCCAGCAGCTGGATCTTTGTTGCACTGCATTTTTATTTACCTCACACTTCCTGTCTTTCTCTACTACCGTCCTGTCAATAAGAACGTCTTCACATCAGTCAATAAAAAAAACTTAAAATACTGGCGGGTGCTGCCCCTCAGCCTCCCAGTAGATGCACCTGCAGTTTAAATTTGAAGAGCCTAGGTGATTTTCACAAAACTTGAGCTCTGATCTTGACCTTGAGGTCAAAGTCAAATACTCATCCCAGATTTTGAGTAGATGCACCTATGGTATCAATTTGAAAATCCTACTTTCTCACTCTTGAGTTATCATATCCATGCTGCCCACCAGGCTGCTCGGTGGGGTGATGATAATACCCCATTAGCATTTTACAGCTGAGGGATAAAAGAATCGACACAGATCCGCAGGTGCAGAAACAAAAAAATGTGAACACAGAACAATTATTAACGGGTCGCAGACTGCAGAACTCTAGAATCCTTATTTATTGCATCTAGTGAAGTCTTGAATACACCTGCTCTTCATTTATGAAGACGAAGAGCAACCCACCTCAGCAGCAATAACCTGAAGTAATCATTTACTGTGTGACTTTATCAGTTTCTTACATCATTGTGGAGGGATTTTGGTCCACTCTTTACAACATTGCTTCACCTCATTGAGGTTTGTGGGCATTCGTTTATGCACAGCTCTCTTAAGCTTCCACCAAAGCATTTTAGTTGTGCTACAGTCTGGACTTGAGGCGAGTCTAGGCCTGTCAGGTGAGGTCTGACTGACACCCTGAATTTTCTTTTTCATCCATTTGCTATTAAGGATCATAGTCCTAATGCATGGCTTAATTTGTGCCAAGCTTCAGCTGCTGGACAGAGGGAAATGACATCTTAAGGGCACTGCATGCCTGCATCAGTGAGAGCACTATCTGAGCAAAGCAACATCACTAACAAATGTGATTCGTTCATTCGATGCTTCTGGGTCTTTTGCAGATTTTCTGACCTTGTGGTTAATTTGTTAAGACCGACACTCCTGGGCAAAAGTTTTGCTTCCAAAACACTGCGCGCGCATCTATCCATCCATCCATCCATCCATCCATCGATAGATCGATAGATCGATAGATCAATATGATAATAAGGTCTGTGAAAGACCCTGAAGCAGTGTCATTTTGTTTCTTTATTCAAGCAACATACGTAATTCAGACTGACCAACCAAATCCATTGGACCTCCTTTTGCTTTGTCAGAGAAAGATATCGCAGTTAGTGATCTGGAAGGAATAAACCATAACACATTGTTTTTTGCAGGATTGCAAAGAGTAATCCCCCCTGCCCACTCCCATGCACCCACCTTTCAGGCTCTTGAGTACAGCACCAAGTTCTTCTATGCTATGAACTCTCTCTATGCCGGTCAAAGCAGCTGCTCCGTCCTTCCCAGACCGCGGTCCGTCCCACAGTTCTCTCCCGGGTCTCTGCGAGGGACGAACAAAATAGTTGGTCTGGTCGACCCTTCCCGTGAAGAACCAAGGCACTGTCAGGTTCGAGGAAACCACTGAGGTAGAGGAAATCCTGAGGAAAATATGTTTTGAGATGAATTAGTAAAAACTTGCTAAAATTACAAGAAGTACTCAGTAGACCAAAATAAAATTTCACCCAGGAAAAGGAAGAAGAGGAAAATCCAATTTTTTCTCCTTTCTGAAGAATTCTGAACTGAATGCACCTTGGAACCAAGTGCTCACCTGGTTCTGATGGAAGGGATAAGGGATGTCATTGGTCATGTATCTAGTTGGGTGAGACAAAATGATGGCCACATGGGTGCTGGAGGAAGCAGAAGGTCCGAGTCTTTCAGCCTGAGCCTCGATAAGCGAGGCCAGTCGGTGTCTGCGGAGCTCATATTCTGTCTGGCTCAAACCTGGGGTTACCTCACCTGAGGAGAAGCATGCTTTCCTTAAAAAAATAAATGAAGAAATGACATTTTACAAGATCAGCTGTCCACTGTAAACAATACTCACCATGTTTGATGAGGTGCGGATGAGTGAAAGGACTGGGCTGGCCAAGGTAACGAGGTGGAACCGTCTTTGGCTTCAACCCACCAGGTTTCACAGAAATGTTTCTGCACAGGCACCAAATACATCCTACAGACAGAAACACACACAGACTGTAAACACATGCTGCAAACAGGTGCTGTGGTCAATTCAGTTTGACTAAATCTATTATCTCCCACCTACTTACCTTTTGCTCATGTTACTAGGTAACAACAGGACGTCATGGGACAACTGACTATTAAAATTGGTGAGTGATTTAGGCCCTGTGACATTAGCAGATTTTTTTAAGTGTAAAACTAGAGCAAATGTAATATTATGTGTCTGATTTCAGCCAATATGTAAAACTTTTTTCATACAAAACCATTTTTAAAAAAAGGGGGGGTCATTTAGCAATCTTGTCCCAGGGTAAAATGGGCCTCACTGATGTCTATCCAGATGGGATTATAGCCTCAATGCTAGTTTCAAGTCCTACTGAACATTAAATTCAATTAGTAAAAATAAACCACTGAGTGGGGGTTTCACAGTCTAATCCACCCATCACTCATCACATCCATCTTAAAAACACCGGGGGGTGTGTGTGTGAAAATGATCAGCTCCAGGCTTCGCAAACCAATAAGTTTCGTCACAGCGGCTTTATCAGCATAGAACAGCGTCTCACATCAAAAAACATTTCAGTGTAGCGACTGGTAAATCACTGCCCACTGGTGGTGAAGGTTTGAAGTTCTATTTTTTTAAAGAGCGAATACAAAACATACCTTTATATAAACAACTAAAAAGCACGGCGCCGCTGGACAATGTTAAATTATTATGACTATATTAGATATTTATTATCTGAGCATCAACATGTGCTGTATTTTACAGGTTGAAGCAATGGTGAAGTTAGTGTAGACTATATGTACAGTGCTGTGAAAAAGCATTTCCCTTATGTCTTCGTTTTTTGCATATTCGGTACACATCATCAACAAACACAGTTTTTTCTTAGAAAAATATAACCTGAGTAAATACAAAATTCAGTTTTAAGTGAATATTTCATTTAATAAGGAGAAAAAAAACCTACCTGTCCCAATGTGAAAAAGTATTTTGTTAAATCATGAACTGTGATTAACCACATTTTTGGAAAGCTGAGTGCAATTTCAATTTAACTAGTTTTTTTTTTTTTTAAATTCAATCTTCATTTAAGGACCACATTTTGTATCTTCTCAGGACATCTTTGCATATTCATTAGCTGAACCACATAAATGTGACGCATATGGAATAAATAAATAAAGAAATCAGGAAGAAGAAAAAAAAATCATGGCATTGTAACTACATGTCAGTTTAGTTCAGTGGATGTAAGCTACAGTTTTGAGCCAAACGAAGAAGCACAGGGGTGGCTGTGTCCATAAGAACTTTTTGCTGATCCACCTACTATTCACTGAAGGGTCACTAGAAACGGTCTCAGTGGAAGGCTGAGGGACGCCAAATTACACAAGAACTGGACCAAAAATCAGTGACAACTGGTCTGATGGAGTTTTGAATCCAAATGTGACATTTCTGGCTCAAACTGTCATCAGTACGTACAGGGGAAGTCAAGAGAGAGGTACAACAGTGAGTGTCTGTACCACTGTTAAGCCAGTGGTGTTGGGGATCTTGTAGGGCTGCACAATTAATCGTTAGAAAATCGCGATCTTAATTCATACTTATGTGCAATCTCATTTCCAAATGACAACGATTTAAAAAAAAAAAAAAAAAAAAAAAAAAAAGGTGACGATTGTACCGCATTTTGATCCGGGACATAATCTGCATGAAAACAAGCGCTCACTCTTCCTGCTCAACAAATGACAAGAGCCTTATACCACACCAGCTGGCAGGGAAAAAACAACGGAGAGCACGTGAGAGATGACGAAGCTGTAAAGGCCAAGAAAGTGACAGGAGAAAATCCGTCCCGGTCAACCACATCAATAACGGGAACTTTATACAGCGCTTCCCCATAACCGTCGAACTCTCGCAGGCACAAAGAAATTACGGAGGCTATCACTTATCACCTGGCTAAAGATATGGCTCCCATCAACACTGTGCAAAACGAGGGATTTAGGAAAATGATCAACACCCTAGACAAACGCTACACAGTGCCGTCCTGCAACTATTTTTCAAATGTTGCACTACCTGCTCTATACACGCAGTGTCGAGCTACGGTGGAGACGGAATTACAAGCAGTACAACATTTTGCAGCAACGACAAAATGTGAGACATTTATTGTTTTTATGTTCATTTATTGTTTTTATGTTCAGTCTCAACTGTTACGAAGTTGATGTGCAGTTAATAAGTGCAATAAATATTTATACTGGAAAAGAAAATCGTGAGAGAATCGTGATCTCAATTCTAAGCAAAAAAATCGTGATTCTCATTTTATGCAAAATCGTGCAGCCCTAGGATCTTGTCAAAATTGATGGAATTATGAATGCAGAAAAGTACCATCAGACTTTGATCCACCATGCAATACGCCTTTTAAGTCTGACGTCATTCGTGTTTCAGGGTCCAAACTCCTCTTCAGTTACCAAACTCAAACAAACACTGCCGCAACACTGGGAGCTAAAAAGTGTCAAAATTCTTTAGTTTGTAATTAAGTAAAAAGTGTGGCTGCTCTACCAGGTGTAACAATAAAGTTTAAGATCCAGACATCCACGAAAAACAGGATTTATGAAGTTTAATGGAGTTAGAGGTTAGTGGGCAGTAAGTTTGCTAGTTTCTATCCAAAGATGATATACCATATTCTGACTGAGTTATCCTGAAAAACTAAAAGTACAGCTCAGCAATCAGTTTGGACATAAATGAAGACAGAAAACTAAACAGCAGTAATGTTTGTAAGGTTACTGAAGTTGGGCTAGCTGACAGAGCTATGGTTAAAATGGAAAATATAAACACATTAGCACAGTGAAGCTGGAGGATGAACGGTAACTTTTTTGCCCTCAGTGAAAGTTAATGTGAGGGACACCGATGGGCAAAGACAAATGCAATCATACGGCAGGAAAAAGATGCTGAAAACGGACCAAACTTCAGTCAGCAGAACGCCTATGATGATCCATCCCCAGCACGAGGTTAGTCACTGATATCCTGCTGCATAGTTTGGATTACTCGCTATGAAAAAAAATTCCTGACCCTCAGCTTCATGTACCCATTCAAATCTTCGTTAGCCTCAGAGTGATTCTTTTCTGACCTGTTCAAATATTTGGTGGCTCCCAAACCATAAGCTGGTGTAAAACAACTGAGCTTTACAACGCGCTGCAGACAAATGGCGGTAATAAAAACCCAGAGAGATGATCAGCCAGTGACCACTGACTATTTTAAGGGCTTGTTCAGATTAAAATGAACACAATACAAACACTTTAAAAAGACACCAGCCTTAATGAAAACAGGGTTTATACGTGATCACTTAACAACTGGATACTATGTGGAAAGTGTCTGATTGATTTTTCAGGATGATAATGATCCCAAACACACTGCCAATACAGTAAAAGCATACCTAGAAAAACACACAATAACACTATCAGCCATGGATTGGCCTCCCCAGAGCACAGACCTCAACATTATTGAAGCAGTGTGGGATCATGTTGACAGAGAACATAACAAAACCAACATCCAGAGAAGAGCTTTGAATGTCCTTCAAGAATCCTGGAGAACTAGTCCTGAAGACTAGTTAAAGAAATGAAAAGAAAGCTGCCTAAAAGACATTAGACTTCGTTAGAGAATAAAGGTGGTCGTACCAAATATTGACTTTCAAGCTGGTTAGAATTATTCAAACTCTGTTATTGCCTTATATACTGTCTCTAGACTTTTTTTAAATCCAGTTTCACCCAACGTACATAAACGAGGCATGGTTCAGGACTTTTGCACAGTAATGTCACTGTAGTGATTGTAAAGTTCCTGTCTCTAACCTCCACTCCAGGTCCGTGGCATCAGCTTGACAGCGGTCCTCACCAAGGCGCTCGCTGAGAGCAACATTGTTGCTGCAACTTGAGGACACCGACCAGTCACAGCATGTCGCTCCCCTGCGGAACAAAGTGTGACAGTCAGCGAACTACCGAGCACTCATATTCACAGAGACACTCTGAAGTAACTTATTATCACTTACCAAGGTTAACAGTCTCTCCTCCAGCAGTTATATGTACCCTGAATGACAGCTACGCCTAGCTAGCTCACTATTCTCACATCTGCTAGCCACGCTCGTTTGTAGATCAGGAGAATTACTGCCCTGAGTTTGGTTTCCCAGGTAGAAAAGCGGAACCCTCTCCCTTTACTACTTGTTAAACCGAACCTGCAATGGACTACAAGTGAGCTTTTATTTTACTTATCTGTACACTCAGTAAAATGGAGGCCATCGAGCCAAAAGGAATCAAATAACTAGTTAAACAATTAATTAAATGTAATTCATTAAAATTCTTAACAAATAAATTATTAAATGTTTTAAATGACATTATTGATATTTAAATTAATTATGTATAGATTTATTTAATGTATTATTTCATATTTTAATTAATTATCACATTTTATTATTTACTGAATGATGTATTTATTTGATTCATTGAGGCACTGTATGTCCTCCATAAAATACACCATCAGCTTGTCTGCTTGTCCTGCTGCTTTTAAAATCAAGTCACAAACATTGCTCTCTGATAAAAAATCTAAATACGTCTATAAATAAGTTTTAATAAATGGAATGAATTTTATTTTTAATGTGTTTAACAGTATTTCTGGCAGTGGGATGCATGTAGGTTTGTTTCAGAATAAACTACTAAACTAGAAACCAGCACATCACTGTCACTCTATTATTTAGTATGATTTTAACTTACAACAAGAAAAAAAAAATGCAGAATATTACAGGAGCTTCTTTCTAGCATTTCTACTACATGGTAGAAACAACAAATATATGTATATTTATTAGCAATTTAAACTATGAAATTCAGCGTATATGATTAGAAAATGAAAGTGCCTAAACCGTCAGGCGCGTTACTGCCTGGGAGGCTAGACTCCGGGAAAACTGGTCCAAACCAATGATGAGGTAACACGCTGCCTGTGCATTTTAACCCTGAACGTGACATTTCAGGGAATAACGAGACAAGGTTCAAGGTGGGATGGGATTGTATGATTTTATTGCCTATTTTTGCACTTAATTTTCGTATTTATGTTCCTCTTCTTGTATACAGCGCGTTGTGACTGTTTGCCTGTTAACGTGCTTAATAAATAAACTTTGCTTATTCATTTATTTATTATTATTGTCATGATGCTGATACATCCACGACTAGTAAAAAAAATCATAATGCACTGTTATATTAAAATGATCCAGTACAACTACAGAAAATGCTGTTCACTATGTCAGTAGAAAGAATATTAAATATTTATATATATTTATATTAAATATTATTTTAAATATTTCTATTTACAGATATTTATATAAGAAATAATTGTTAACGTGTTTACTACTTGGGTTCATTAACCCCTCTAATGAAATAATCTCGTACTTCTAGGGTTTACAAAGTTTGGGGAAGCTTAGTTGATTCGCATGCGCTGTGAAGCTGAGCCGTTCCTGTCAGGCCAAACTCAGGGCACACACCACCCTCACCCCCTCGGTCTGTCCGATAACACGCCTGAATGAAAACCCAGGAGCGACGCCACTGTCGGTGAAGGTGTATTATAGTACTAAACTCGACTGCAGGCTTGTTCTGTGTGTGTGTTTTTTCTTAACTGACAGTTAGGCATATCTTCGGCCGGGTGAGTTTGCTTTTATTCCTGAAAATAATGTTTGCATCTACGAACTATTTTGATTAATCACGGCCCGCGGTGCAGCAAGCTAACGACGTTATTATGCGTCAAACGGCCACCGCGTCACAGATGAATTCATATTTCTAGAAACTTCTGACCTACGACCCCTGAAAATACTCGTAGTCGTTGCGTAGTTGGTTCGCTTGTAAAGCTTCAGTAGCGCTTGTTGCTGGTTTTATATTGAACTGTGGAGCTGGTCACTGCGCACGCTCATTCAATCCTTGTGCGTTAGCATACCTAGCTTACGGATGCTGTCATTTGTTTACGTGCGGCTGAACACAACTCCGGACTTTGCTAAGCTGTTGATTGTTTTTCCTCTCTGGTTTCCCCCTGCACGTAGAGCTCCGTCTGGTGGACGTGAAATTGCAGCATGGACCCACGGAAAGTGGCCGAGCTGAAGGGCTTCGTGCAGTTGTGCGAGGGTAATCCCGGGATCCTGCACCTTCCAGAGATGGGCTTCTTCCGGACGTGGCTGCTAAAGTCAGTACAGTAGGAACTTGCCTGTTGCTAAAAACCGTGGGAAGCCATTGTTTAATGCTGGTCTTCCTGGTTTAAGGAGTCACAGAGAATTTTTTTCATAATGCCAAAACAAGTGCTTAGGTGAGATATCAAACATACTGTAGGTTGACCACGTGCCCTGTTCCGCCCACCTAACGGTAAAGAACACGGCCCCCCACCGTAGGGTCCAGAAAGCAAAGCCTCACAACACAATGAATTGTTAAAGTAAAACCCCAGAGGTTATTTTGCTTCCATTGTTATAAATACCTCAACTCTGCAATGCAGAAAACTGCTTTATTATTTTTCTCATCTGAACAGCTGTGGTATTATTATTTGTATATGTTTTAAATGTGCAGTCACTTATTTTTTTGAGTTTGTTTAATAGAAAAAGATATTGTGCTTATGAATATACATCGATGAGTGTGTAATTATATTGTCCAACAAATTGATGTTCTCATAAACCTATTAGTTCTTTTTTTAAAAAAAAGTTTATTGAAGCCACCATGTTGCCCTGCAAACTTGAATACAGTGACTGAGATGTACATCACTGTATGTGGGTAGAGACCGGCAGCATACGTCAGAGGCCGAAGAGAAAAGAAATCGTAAGAGTTCGCGTGCTGTGGAGGTGATATTTAATTTGTGTCTTCGCCTTCACACTCAAGATATGCAGAGTCACACCTAGGTTTTATCAGTCCCCTTCACCAAAGAAGTGAAAACGCACGATGGCATCTTAATAAAACATCATCCTCTTGCTCCTCACCTCAAGCTTCATCTTCTAAATTGAACTCGGAGAAATCTAACAAACAGAAACGTACTTATTTATTCCTGATATTGTCACATTTGGATATTGTCAGCCGATTAGACATGCGACCCTCCTGAGCAGACAATGAACAGGCTAAACAACAACAGTTGGTTATAAGCTAACATTAAGCCAGGTAGTTTTAGGCTCGTGTGTCCTAAAAATCGCACTTTCCATGTGATGAACAAACCTCAGTAACACTGTTATCTGAACAAAATGAGCCTCACTGACCTACTGATTTGTTTCAGACTCTTTCACAAAGTTTTACAGCTGCCTCCAGTGTAAATAGACCTAGAAACACACTGACAGCTGAGGTAAACAGCTGACTGACACCCTGTACTCACTACAGATGAACTGCAGTCAGTAGTTTGTCCTGCAGAAATTCGATGGGATTATGCACTTGGTTAAAAACGAGCTGAAATCACTTGACTGCAGCCTGCAAAACACTGACATCTGGTGGTGAGATTTTCAACACTGCAACTTTAACTAAGGTAGCAGACTCTTGTCTTTACTAGAGTCAGACCAATTGTGTTTTCGTGGGCTATGAATACAGCTCTTGTTTTACTACACTCTTGGGCTCACCAGATTGTTGGGAGTCTGACAGAATTGTGGTGACATGGATCCATTTACACACAACTTCCTGTGAGGATAAAAGAAAGTCTTTAAAGGTTTAGGACAGGTTGAAGAGGGTTTGGTAGGGTAAGAGGCTAGTGAGTACACCTTGCCAGCATCTGTCCTCACAAATATTATCATAGAGGCATGTGGGCCAAAATCTGAAATTAAAATTCACGAAATGAATGTTTGAAGTTGCCAATATATCGTCCGCCGTGGTCGTTTCGCTCACCCTGATGCATCATCACATAGATACAGCCATTTATACTGGCTGTTAAGCTATGAGAAGTCGCTGCAGTATTCTCCTAAACGATAGGTGTCAGGGCTCAGACAATATCACATCATATTGCCTGATAAGAAAGAGAAGAAGTCAAAACCGGAAGACAAGACTTTGTTGAGTGTCTTCTTTTTGGGGGTAAATTCTTTCCACAAACTTAGGTTTTCAAAGAGTTGCAACATCTCCCTCTGTGCATCAGTACATCTCTGAGCCTCTGTGCAGGATTATCATTAAAAACCGGCACGACCATACACTCGTGTCTTCAAACAAGCTGCGACTTCTGCGGCGCAACGAACCAAGTTACAAAACTCAAGAGGTGCATGACCGGCCAACGTACCACAAAGATTGGGTCTCACAACACAGGATGTGATCTCAAAATCATCATCAGAAACCAGCGACACGGCGATTATTAAAGCAGCCTTACTTTGTGCGCTGCTTGTTTTACTCAATTTAAGCTCACTTTTTGCAGTTTTACATGCTGTGGTTCAGTAAAGTGGTACCAAGGAGAGGGAAGTAACTTTAAATCTGATGGTGTATATGATTTGATTACACTAAAATGTTGAGAAATTAACTAAACAATATGTTCAGGTGAAGGTGAAGTAACCCTGTTACAATATCTGTTTTTTTCTCCAACACAATGTCTTGAAATTTAGTGTTTTGTGTTTATTTTATTGTTCTGTTTTGCAGCATGGGTGCAACAATCCCTCCACCACCCAAGACAAGTGACTCATGCCAGGTGATGCTAAAATATTATTTAATTCCCTTTTACTTCATACTAATGTCAGAAATTACACCTCATCGTAACAAAGCGTTCTGACTTGTAGGGTGGCTGTCCCTGTGGCCCTCCACCCACCGCAGCTTCACCTCCTGAGCCTGAGCCTGCGCCTGCTGTGCCGTCTGAGAGCGAGGAGAGTGAAATCGGTACTGTAGCGGAGCTTTGATTTACATGCTGTAAATTTAATAGATTAAATCAAATAATGCACACAATTTATGCAAGATTTTTGTTAATAGAGTACACTTTAACTGCCAGTCCTTTATTTATCAATTAATGTTTTAATTAATTATAAACAGAAAACACTTCTATTTACATCCTATTAAAGCATCTTAACATCATTATTTAGTACGGAAACAGACTCGGACCAGCAATCATCTAAATTCCTTATTCTAATTATTTAAAAACTATAACAATGAGGGAGTTAACACAAGAATCAAATAACAAGACTAAAGAGAAATTACTTGAACAGTTACCATCAGGATACAAACATTAAGTTCACCAAGGAGGATACCAGGGAAAACAGACACAGAGACATAAACATATTAAAAGATATCCAAACTGGGCCTTTATCAAGTCACCAAAAATGCGCCGAAAAGAACCTGAGGCATCAACCAGTGAGGAGCAGCGTGACGGGGAGAATAACGCTGTCATCCACGACTAACATCCACAGCACTTCAGACCCAGCCACACACTCGGACCAAAACCCTAGCTAAACAACTCAGTGCAGGGAGGAGTGTTTGTTATAGACATGAGAGAGACCATTCCACAGACACATGGCACAACACGCCTCTTCTACAGGATGAGACTGGTCTGCCTTGAAAAGGACAAAGGATGCTCTCCTGAGGATTCTAATGTTCACATTTTGGACAGAGAACAGGAGGCAGTCTACATCCAGTTTTGATTTAACCACCATTCACGTTTCCACGCTGACAATCCCGTGAGCTTTTAGAGCTGAAGAGGCTTACTGGATGAGACGTTAAACCCAAAAGAAGTCCAGTTGGCTTCAACTTGAGCCATTTCAGATCAGAATTTTTTTTTTTTTTTTTTCCATTTTTTCCATCCAGGCTGAAGAAGCTAATGCTACTGACAGATGGAGCACAGTGAAGATGTGGCTGAACGCATGTGCAGAAAAATAGCTCGCTGATGCATATAACAATTCTGATGTGGTCACAAAAAAATTGGTGTAACATCCCAACACAGAATGTTTTTACATTATATCCCTTGTTGGTAGCTGAGATGTGGTGTAGTTTTTGCTAGCTGTTTTTAAGCTACACCAATAATTTCATTGAGCTTATTTCAGTTAGTGTGGAGCTGACTAAATGTTCCCCGCCAACAATAATGGTTCAGTCCTGCAGGGATGCTGATGCGAGTAATAGTCTGACCTCCAAGTTATAGAACAAACCGCTCATGTCTTAATTATTTATGTTGTGTTTCTGTGTTTGGTTTCTCAGAAATCGACAGAGAGGGAGTGATCGAGCCAGACACTGATGACCCGCAGGAAATGGGCGAGCTTCAAGACACTGAGGTAAAGTTATGCACATACATTAAATCAAAATTTAAACCTTATCTTAGTTGGAAGCTTAGCTGCTGAATAAGATTCAGAGCCAGAGAAATTACTATATTTTAAATTTTAGAGAGACTTGAGGCATAGATATCCACACTTTCCCACAGGTCACAGAGGAAATGATGGACCAGGCCAATGAGAAGAAGATGGAGGCCATTAACGCTCTAGGAGAAGGTGGGTTGATGGTCTGCTTACAATGAACAGTGGATGCACTTCCTGTATAGATTAGGTACATGGAAGAAGAAATTAAAATGACTCTACGATCTGTAATGTCTCACTTTAAATATATTTTAGGTGATCTGCAGAAAGCTCTGGATCTTTTCACTGAAGCCATCAAGCTGAACCCCTGCCTTGGCATCCTCTATGCCAAGAGAGCAAGGTGAGCGTCCACCGTGTCCTTCAGTTGAAACCACCGCCTCTTCTTCCCTCAGATACTGTCTGTTCTGAATGCCTTTGAGTGTAACTGGTTATTCTCTTCGTTTTAGTGTCTACATCCAGATGCAGAAACCCAACGCAGCCATAAGAGACTGTGACAGAGCCATCAGCATCAATCCAGACTCTGCACAGCCTTACAAGTGGAGGGGGAAAGCTCACAGGTATGAGAGAGCTTCTGCTGAACAGGCAGCATAACCAAACTGTCATTGTAAACTTCCAAAAAAGCATCATTCAGGCCTAAATTACTCCCCTAAATGGGCTTGTTAATATTTAATCATGTGATGGGGTTTGATTGACATTTCTCTTTAAACTGAATGTATTACCCAAACCCGTTACTTTAGTCCTGGGATATATATACTAGACATCACAGACTAAATGTGCACACATTTTCCATTTTTAGTCTCCATGCTTCAGTGGGCTTAGACTGGCAGCCACTGGTTGCTAGGGAAATGTCTGTAGTCCACGACCAGTTGGCAAGTGGTTTCTGGAGGTTGCTGACAGTCACTGAAATTGGTCACAAGGAGACATGGAAGGAAGCGACTTGGCTGCACACGCTACTCGCCCAGCAGTAGTGAAACTATGAAAGATGTAATGCAGTAAAAATGGACTGTTCCCCTTCTAAGCAAAACTTGCACCTTTTTAAAACGTGTTGTTTGCAGTGATAAGACATGCTTTTATTCTGAAGGCGAATATTCTCCATTTCTGGTTCGTGTCACACTTTTTCAGCTTTCACAACCTTTCGGAGAGTAAAATTTTGAAGTTTGCAGACAAGTTGATATCTTCCATGCAAACTACATGTGACAAGGTTTTTTGGTACAGCACCCTCTTTCACCTAGCAACAGCCAGCAGCCCTCAGCAACCACCAATCACCAACCAGATGGAGGAATGTGCGTTTTTTCCTCTTGGCCTGTGTGAATGGCGCCTTAAAAATGCTCCAAATAGCACCAACAACAGACAAAAACACTTCAGTGAGTCAGATTAAGGAAGGTGATGTTAAGCAGATCTCTGTTGTTGGTGCTGTATTCAGTTAGTTCAGTTCGGTTTTATTTATTTTAAAAAACTGGTTGGGGGTGAAGGAAGAGAAAAAAGGAGTGCATAGGGAGATGACGACAAATGAAAGCAGAGAAAATTTAATGTTGCCCAGTAGTGGCTTCTTAACTAAAGGATATTTCAGAGGGTGTCTGTCTCCTGAATGCAAACTGGGGCCTCAAAGCTGAAGGCTCTGCCTCCCATTCTACTTCTAGAAACCACAAGTAAGCCTGCAGTGTGAGAGTGAAGTGCTCTATGAGAGTAACAGGATGATCTGATGAGGACTGATTGATCAGGGTTTTATATGTGAGGAAAAAGATTGTAAATTCAATTGTGGATTTAGCAGCGAGTCAGACAAGAGAAGCTAATGTGGGAGAAATATGATCTCTGTGTCTAGTCTCTGTCGGTGCTATAGGTGCAGCATTTTGGATCAACTGAAGACTTTTCAGCAGCTTTTAGAAATAGCCACATAAGTCCTAAAGTGATTAAATATGTGAGTTGTTAAAGTTCTGAAGAAGGTGGAAGTGGAAACTAGTTGTCCATTGTCAGTAAATTGATGTTTGTCCTGCTGCAGGCTGCTGGGACACTGGGAGGAGGCAGCCAGGGACCTGGCCACAGCCTGTAAACTGGACTATGATGAGGATGCCAGTGCAATGCTGAAGGAGGTCCAGCCAAAGGTAACAGTGAAGAGAAAGATTAAAAAACGCTTTGCCACAGTTTCATTTTTTGGTGGGAACAGTAATGCAGGTAGTTCAATATGTCCTGATCTGTTTACAAGATCTTAATGCAGATGAACTCTTTGTAATTTTCAGGCCAACAAAATCATAGAGCACAGACGCAAATATGAGCGCAAGAGAGAAGAGAAGGAGATCAAAGAGAAGCAAGAGCGGATAAAGAAAGCCAGAGAGGAGCATGCACGGGCTCAGAGGGTGAGTTGCTGGGAGGAATTCCACTGATTTTCCAGGAGTGAAAAACTCCAAAAACTGTATGACACTGATAAATGTGTCTCATTCATTGTTTTGCAACAGGAAGAGGAAGCACGACAGGCCGGAGGAGGATTCTTCCCAGGTAGGAGAGCAAAAGCAACTCATTTTACTGCCGGTTGCCTTATGATGGAGTCCCAGAATTCGTACTCCTGTAAACACTGATTGTTTTATTGATCATCCCGCGTCTACAACATCCAGGGTCAGAACGATGGGTGAAGCTGTGTGTTCATGTCAGGGTTCTGTTATGCATCCATTTATTAGACACATGTAAGTACAAGTATAAGTCTAATCATTGCTCGGCAGGTCCGGGTGGATTCCCAGGCGGATTCCCAGGTGGAGCCGGAGCTGGTCCCGGCATGGCTGGTCTAGGTGAACTCCTGAAGGATCCTGAGCTCCTCAATGCCATGAAGGTGACTAAGTCTGTCCTCCACATCACATCACAGCTGTCCCATGGTTAGGGTTGGTCATTTTAACATGTAACACGGTGCTGAGGAGAGTCTCATAGACAGGATGGCAAATAGAACATTTTGATGGGCACACTTAGACCGGGGAGCTTCAGGAGGGGGCTTGTTGTATTTCCACACAGTAACAAATGATTATTTTAGCCTTTAGGGCAGCATGGAGATGAATTTAGTTGTTGTTCTAATGTTTACTCACTGACAAAACTGTCTGCACAGTGTAGCCAGCGCCTCAATAAAGGCAGACACCTAGAAACTGTATTTCTGCTTGGTTTAGGAACATATCACATCGTTTTGACATTTAAAAATCATTGATGTCACCTTTAACATTGTAGAATCTTTATCAGGCAATATAAAGCACCTTGAGGGAAGTCTGTTTTTTTTTTTGTTTTTTTAAATCAAACTACTCTCTACAGTAAACTGCCAGTGTCAGCAGTTAGATCAGTAAATGTAGTCTAGTGTAGTCTGTAAATATTTATCAATGAAAGAATTGTAATGTTAGTGTCACAGCCAAAAGCTGAAGGTACAATGCACTCACCAGCCACTTTGTTAGGTACAGCTGTATGTCTAGTCAGCCGATCACATGGCAGCAGCCTTTAGGCATGTAGACATGATCGAGACGACAAACTGAAGTTCAGACTGAGCATCAGAATGGTGATTTAAGTGGGTTTCAATACAACATTGTTCTTGGTGACAGACAGGCTGGTGTGTCTGGATTTAAATCCAGATTTAAAGTTCTTGAGCGGAACAGTACATAAATCAGGGGTAGGCAACTCCAGGCCTCGAGGACCCCTGTAGGTTTTAGATGCGTCCTCGATCCAACACAGCTGATTCAAAGTGCTAAATTACCTCCTCAACATGTCTTGAAGTTCTCCAGAGGCCTGGTAATGAACTAATCATTTGATTCAGGTGTGTTGACCCAGGGTGATATCTAAAACCTGCAGGACACCGGCACTTGAGGCCTGGAGTTGCCTACTCCTGACATAAATCATTCAGCCACACATGGCTGTCATGCATTGTTGAATCAATAAGATCACAATACGACCTATGGTAAAAAACGTCCAACAGTTTTTGTTAAGCTGATTTGGAAATGCACTGGGTAAGCAAAGTTGACCCCGTTTTTGTGCAATATCCAACTCCAGGACCCTGAGGTGATGGCCGCCTTCCAGGATGTTGCCCAGAACCCGGCCAACATCGCCAAGTATCAGAACAACCCCAAAATCATGGCTCTCGTCACCAAGCTGAGCTCTAAATTTGGAGCTCCTCCACAGCCATAGACAGGACGGGACCGAAATGGGAGAGAAGAACGAGTGGATATGTGGTGAAACAATCTGGAGAGCAAAGCTTTTCAACAATTATTCACTGTGTGTAGTTCAAACAGGGGAGCAGGTGACGGGTTAACTGGCATGGTGTAGAGGAAGGTTGGCAACTTTTTTTTTTTTAATGTTCTTAATCAGCCTGTTAGCACTTAACAACATGTCAACTAAGCAGCCCGGTGGTTAGGAGTCAGGTCTGATACTTATACACCCCGTCCAGCACTTCTCAGCTGGGAATTCACTTAAGCCACAGGTTGACATTTTCTAACCTGCGTCATGAACAGCCAAACCGGGAGCCTCCTGCATTAAGACGCTAGCTTAGAAACATTTCTACAGCTGTTTAATACTCACTATGATTTAGCTACTGGTTTCTTTCTTTCTGTGGACGGAGCTGAACTCTCACACCACTGCGGGCCCTTCTTGTTATCAGACATATTATTATAAAAAGTATTGAACATGTTTGACCCTGTTGGAAAAATAATTCATAAAAACAAAAGCTCTGTTCCTGCAAATCAGGTTTGATCTGCATTTCTAGTTCTGTTTGCCTTTAAATGTCATGTGTAAAAGAGTTCACTCATTTTTATTTTGACTTCAGTTTTCCTGTGATAATTAAACTGGAAAGAATCAGAAAACTCGACTCATCTTTTCACGTGTCATAATCATTGCCTCGATTTGTTTACAAACACATCAGCTGGTTCCAGAGTTCTTTGTGTGTTTGTGGAAAAGGTTTTGTTGGTTTTTTTGCAGTTTTTTTTCCTCCCAAAACTAAAAGTGATCAATAATATAACAAAACTGAAGCCCATGTCATGATAGGCTTACAAATACAATCAGAATTTTTTTCCCCTTTTTCCTCCTGACTGACCAGCTTAGCATTAGCAGAACCCGTCAGGTGGTCACTTCTAATCGAGTGGATAACACTTTATAACAGTAACAGAAAAATAAATGTGGGTCTTTAAAGGTACTTTGATAAATCAGGCCTGGCGGGAGAGTGGGTCACCGGCTACTTTCAGCCAGAGGATTACCGCTCTAACACACAGCCGGCCGGGCTCTTATCAAAGCAGATCTGACTGAGCGCTGTCCTGTCACAGCAGACGGCTGATTTGTCTTTTGGATCTCATTCATTAACTCAGTCTTTTGCCCACAACCCCTGAAAATGTGCCGCTTGTCCTTTCCACTTTAAAATTCCGACAACACTACTGCCAACACAAGTCACACAAGCTGTATTTGTCACAAGATTCCTGTTTATTTCTGTACTTACAATATAACAAAACAAAATACATGAGCAGAAACAGTTACTATAAGCGGGTCAGAACAAGGATAAAGTGAGGGTGCTGCTTGCAGAAGCCAACAAAGGGGTGAACGATAAACCAGCTAGTGTCCATATCTGTGAAAACATGACAGAGAGGGTGTGCTGTCAGTACAGCTCTTCACTTTTAAAGAATAAACAATTTTCTCTGCGGGTCAACAAAAGATCAAATGCACTGTTAACCAAGGAACCCCTTAAACCCTTGTGATTGGACCACACAGTAAAACTGTATACAATGTAATGCGTGGTACTCACTTCTGAAACTCCCACTCCCTGTTGTCCAGAGGACACACCTGTCTGGTCTTCAGCCAGCGAGAAATACAGTGGAAGTGGAAAGCATGCTGGGAAAGAGAAACAAAAGGATGGTAAAACTACATAAAATAATTTCTCTAGTGAAAAACTGATATTTTACTTCAGGTTAACAATATTTAAGTATCATGTATTTCCATTCCCTTGTATTGTAATTTTATTTCTTTTTAGTCCTTTATTTATCCAGGTAAAAATCTCATTTCCAAGAGAGACCTGGCAATACTGGTAATACTCTAATTCTTTGTACTTCCACACGACAACAATCAAACTTTGAGGCACAACTGGAAAACAAAGAAATAGATAATGTGGGTTTAAAATAACAAAATGACCAGAGGATCAAGTTATCCCAGATTATTTAAAGCCATTTTTAAGGATTTGGGAAACTTTAAAACCTTCCGTTTAAATAGCGTTCATTGCATGTATAGTTCCTGCATATAAACCTGCATGATCAAGCTCTTATAAACACAACAGCCTTGTGCAGGAAATGCTTATTAAAGTTCATTATGATCAATGTTGGGAACATCGCTTCAGAAGTTATACTAATATTAATTTGTGTTTATTTAACATGATTCCTCTCACCTTTATGGATCAACATGCTGATCATTTTTGGTTAATATGAATCAAGAGCATCTACAAATAAAATAAATAATATACTTTATCTGATATTTGGGAAATCATTTAGTAACAACAGCTGAAATTAATAATAATGACGATAATGATATGTCACCTGGAAGATCACCTCTGCCCGATACATATGAATTCCTATATCTGCCCTTCCTGGCAGCAGAGATGATTGTTACAGGAGGTGCTTGTCCAAAAGTCTCACAGTCCTTGCCTGTCATCGTCTTTTTAAGATCACTCCTTAGAAGTCCTAATCTGATTTTGTGAATCTGCATGTTTTCAATATGAATGCAGTACGAATGCCAAAAACGGAGCCTCAACAACTGTCAGTGTTACAGACACCAGGGTCAGACTGTGAAGACTCAGTTCTACTGTGATATGCTGAGGTTTCCCAGGGAGATCATTCAGTAGAAACAACCTCAACTGTGGAGCACAGAGCACACACACTTCCTGTGACTTCCTCCTTTGTTCCCAAAAAATTAATTTCAGACACCCATTTTCATCTTCTTTGCTGTGTGTGATTGGCAACAAAAGCCAATCACACACAGCAAAGAGAGAGAGAAAGCAGAGAAAATCAAGCGGTCAGACCAGGATTTTGCTTCCACACTGCAATCCAAACAAAGAGCAATGGTTTCAAAGGGGAGCTGAGACCATTTTGATCACACTGTACATGTTGGTATAGAAACTTACGTTGCAAACACCCCAGGCTACAGTGCACTCTTCAGAGGTTGCAGAAGCTTGGTTGGCCTGGCACTCTATGCCTAATGGGTGAGGGGGGAAAAGAGAAATGTGTCAACATAAAAAGCACCATATCACCTACAATGATAAGCAAACCTCATTTACTGTCAAAATGTGCACCAAAGAAGAAATCAAAGACCAAAATGTTCAAAGTGAACTCACAGAGATCCATGATGTGGTTCCTACAGATAGCACAGTTATCCACCACAATGTCCCAGGCCCAGAGCGCCACAGCATTCCACTGAGGGGGGAAAAAATAAAATCACACAAATATATGATCTAAGATTCATAATCTGGAGATTAAGTAATTTAAAACATGTCTATATCCCTTTATTTGAACCACACGAGGGCCAGCAGTGCACAAACTGCTGTGACTTGAGGGGCACTTTTTGAGCTTAATGACAAACATGACATAAACATGTGTTTTATTTAAAAAATATATTTTAACTTTGGTTCATTATGAGTGTCAAATGTCTTTTGATTTGAAAAAGAAGAAGCAAAAGCATCTCTTGAGTGTCTGTAAGAGGGCCGTATTTACTTCCCCATCCCAGAAATACGCCTGAGATGTTACTGTAAACTCTATAGAGAGATTTAGGATCTCATTTAAGGCATGGGGCCCTAAATATATCATTTGAGTCTAGCTTATTGAGAAAGGAATAGCATCGAAAACATGTCAAAAGTGTAAACATTATTTTTAAATACAAAGCAAAAATTACGTGTGAAATGTAGCTAAGCTAATTTCGCCGGGGTACCGGTTGAACAGCTGATGTGTTTCTGCCCATTACACCTTTGTTATTAATTCAGAGATATCTGTGTGGGTGTTTATTCTTAGCCCCTTAATGGGAAGTGCAAATTCGTGGGTGTTCGATACTAACAGCAACAAGCCTACTGTCGTAACTGATGCTATGCCACAGTGACTTAGCGCTAAAGTTAGCATGCTAGAGTTAGCATACTAAAGGCAGTGTGCTAACACGGCAGCGGCACTGAACTATGATAGCGTCCATTGGTCACATTAGAAAGCTTCTTAGTAACTCCCCAGTGAGAGACTTTTTACAGCCATACCTTCTTTACTTCAAATCGTTTCTTGCTTGCGCTGTTAGTACCGCTCGGTGTATCCACGTCCATTGCTGCTGCCATCTTGAACGGAAGAGTATGACGTATGAGCCAAATCAGGCGGAAGAAGAGCGGCAGTTTCCGCCGGCGAATTTTAGAAAATTTTAAAGCGTATTATATCGATATTTGACGGCGTAAAGAAGACAGAAGATGGGCATTTTCTTATATTTATTTCAAAAGCTAACAATTTTAACTTTCATGAACACAAAGCGAAAAGCTTCTCTATGATCCAAAATTATTAGGTTCCACCGAGATTTGAACTCGGATCGCTGGATTCAGAGTCCAGAGTGCTAACCATTACACCATGGAACCCCATGACGACACTTGAGCTATAGCTCGATATAAAGGTGGGTATTACAGACACCAGGGTCTGTCATTTCCTTTTCGTTATAGTAAATTGTTAGAGCACAAATATTGCTAACACTACCAACTATTTTGAATTAGAATTGGTCTCCCATCGATGCTATCGTGATTGGATCAATACTTTGTTTCTATTCTAAGTTCAGTTTGTAGCCCACTGAATTTTGGAATTGAAAAACTATAGCTCAGACATGCCGTATGAAAATATCTGAAAGATTTTGTATTTACCGTTACGTCTAGAATATTTAATCCCTATAGCACATTTAAATAACAGATGTTGACCAAAATCGCTTAAAAGACAGGTCTAAAAAAGAGCAATTTTAAAATAATTAAAGAAGCTGAAAGATTTGTTTTGTTGTTGTGTTAACTAATTATTGTGGGAAATTTTTTTAAAATCACAGTGATTTTAGTGGTTATTAAAATGTGTTCAGAATTTGCATATTGATGATTCATTTCATAAATCATGAAACACAGCTCTCCCTTACATGAGCTGCCCTTATAGGCTAAAAATATTGGTATTGCTATAGGGAATACTGGCTTGATATCAGATCAATACCAAAATTTGCAGTACTGCACAGAACTAGCTGTGGTTTTGTTGGCTTTCAGTATGGATACACCCATAGATAAGATTTTTTTAGCCATCTGGTTCCCTTCTATTAACTACACTCAATCCCAATGTGGGATATTGCTGTGCAGTCTCACATAGGGACAATGTGGGATAACATGGCCTCGCTGATTTCACCTACAGACACAGGGCTTGGCCTCTGTAAATTAGTATGTGCACCACTAAATATACATTTCTGTAATATGCATAGCAGTTGGGCTCTTCTAAAAATGCGTTTTTATTCCCTCTCAACAAACCTTGTTAGTGTCGCATTAAAGTATCCCTGCAAGAATGGTGAGAGATTGGCTGAGTGACTGTCAGGTTTCCTCTGACTTTTTAACTTTGATTTTTCGCTTGGATAGAAAAAACTTGCATGGCTCAACATTTTAATTTAGAACCAAAAAAATGTAGCTTTCAAGAAACCCAGCTCCTTAACACTCAGGTTTATTGCAAAAAAAAGAGTAAAAGGAAAATGAGTTACATGTTCTCATTTCAGTATCTTCTTTTTCTTTGTTACTTTTGGTGGCCCAGGTTTTCTTTGAGGCTGCTTCCTGGGCAGTTTGACGACTTTAGCTGTGGTCTGTGCTTTGATTTTTCGGGACTTCAAGGAGTCTGCTTTGGATTTCTTCACTTTTGGATCTGCAGCACTTTTCTTTTCTTGTGGAAAAATGTTTTCTGGACAGGACTTGAAGACGTGGATGCCCTGGACCTTCTGACCTCTGAGCTCAGGAGGGTGACCACAAGTTGCGGTCAGCTCCAAACTAACATTCTCCATCCACCTGAGCCACAGACACAAAGCGACAGAGTCAGTAAAGCTGTCAGTTCATTCTAACTGTAATCCCAGGTAAATCTTACACCGACCTGCGCAGAGGAAGCAGAAAGCAGTCACAACGCAGTGGGTTGTCCTGCAGGTCCACGGTCTCCAGGCCGGTGAGTGAGCTCAGATCAGGAAACTCCTCCAGCTGGTTTCCTCTCACAGTCAAAGTCCGCAGCTCTGAGCCCAGCCCCAGCAGCGCATCCTTGGAGATCTGCACAGTGGTGCAATACAAAGAGTTGAAAAGAAAATTCTGTATCTTGAACAAGCCCTCAGTGCAGTGAATAATCAGCACATATTGTCACATAAACAGTACAGTCAGTACAGTCATGTCTGAACTAGATATTGGAAGCCTGGCGTGTGTTTAAATACTGACAATGCTGAGAAAACATAAACACGTTGCAAACTAACTTGTGATATTAGCTTAAAAGGGTCTCTTGTACCTTTTCCATTCCCATATGATCCATGTAAAGCCTCTTCAGACTTTTGGATAAGGGCTGGAAAGCATTTGGTCCCACCCAATGAACTGAGTTTCCAGAGAGGTTGAGCTCCTGCAGATTAGGGGTCTCAACCAGAGCGTGGGTGGGCACCTCAGTCAGCTGATTTGAATCCAGGTGAAGGGTACTAAGAGAGTCAGAGTCAAGAGCACCCTTGGCAATATAAGTTAAGTTGTTATTGCTCAGATATAACTCAGTAAGTTTAGAGCCCAGTGAGGACAGTAACCCGCTGGTCTCAAGTTTAGAGATGGCATTTTGCTCCAGGTGTAACACAATCAGACTTGGTAAGAGTGACAGAGCTAGAAGAAAGACACAGAACAGCCATGTTTTAGTTCCAGTGTTTCTTGCAGATAGTATCTACTGAGAGGCAGACTTAATGTAACTTATCCACTGACCTGATCCAGGGAACTGTGCCAGCTTGTTCCTCTCCAGGTGGAGGTAGGTGAGCTTGGGCGCTCCAGCAAAGGCCTTGGGGTCCAAGGACATGAGGTCATTATCAGAAAGATACAAATACAAAAGGTTTTTCATCCCCTGGAGGGCACCACCTTCAATTTCATGGATTTTGCAGGACTGCAGGTGAAGAGAAACAAGTTGGCTGCTTCCTGGGAAGCTGTTGGCTGGAAGGTAGTGGAAGTGGTTATCGTGGAGGTCCAGCAGCTGCGTCTTGGCGGGGAAGCCTCGTGGGATTCTAGTATGGCCCCGACCCTCACATGTGGCATGCTGGGTCTCAGTCTAGAGAAAATCAATTTTGAATATGATAGCTGCAAAACGCCTCAGTGGAAATAACAAACAGTCATTGAGGAAGTACTCTGAGGGTTTACTTAATATAATACTGACATATCACAGAGCTCTGAGACACTGATAAACATATGAGTAAAACAGCTGCCTTGTAGCATGCAGCATTAGCCTTCATTTAAAGGCCTTTGAAGCATTATTTGTGGTGTGCCAAACATCTACCACTATGTTACCCATCTACCTACAGTGGATTTTTAGAGCTTTCAACTCAATTTTATTTATATAGCATGGCCACTTGATCCAACCCCTAACTAATTGCTTTATCAACACCCTTTTAGCATAGCTCTCTAGCTTAAACTAGACTGGGTGTCTGCCTCCTGAATTCAAACTGGAAGGTGGTCCCACAGATTAGGGCCCTGAAAGCTGAAGGCTCTGCCTCCCATTCTACTTTTAAATATCCTAGGAATCACAAGTAAGCCCGCAGTCTGAGAGCCAAGTGCTCTACTGGGATTAGTGAAGTAAGTAAGTACAAGTGAGCCAAGTGAGAGTCTGGTAAAACAGCAAATCTATGAGAAACTGGAGTTTTTATTTGTTCTTCCTGCTTTCGTTGTTGAGAGATCAGCAAATGCTGGAGTTGAACTGAAATGTTCATGGAAGTGTCCCAGAAGTGTTTTCTGTCTCCAACTTACATCACATTCACAGTTAGCTGGACACTTGACCTTCTGCTTTGGCTTGGCAGTGGCTGTGACCGTGGGTGGGACTCTTTCTGTACTCTCCTCCTCCTCATCATCCTCCACCGGTGACTTCCCCCTCCTGCAGCGCAGATCCTGAGGAGACACCGCCTGCAGAGGCTCATCTGAGAGGTGAGGAGGTCCAGAGCAGGCTCCCAGCAGCTTCACACCACTAACTCTTGCCCACTGCCTCAGTGGAGACATATAGCAGTTACAGTAGATGGGGTTCCCTTTAGAAAAAGTAAGAAATGCAGGTTGGTCAGCATGTAAAAATGACACATGGTATGCTATCACCCCCCTACATCTTTCTTTCTCGGCCTCGCTATGAGACATGAGAAGTCAGATCACTTACATCTGCTGGTTTGGAAAAAATGAAAGCCTGTTATGTTAAAGTAAAAGTCTGTATCCAATAAAAAATATCAGAACACAGGCTTTACCTGTCAGGTTGAGGCTGGTGAGCTCTCTAGGGCCTGAGAGGGGCTCCAGGTACCGGAGATGGTTGTGGCTGAGGTCAAGGTGTGAGAGGAGGGGGGCTTGAGAGAAGGCCTTGTCTGAGAGGTCCTGAAGGGACATGTGGCTGAGGTACAGGTGTGTAAGCTTTGCCATGGAAACTGAATCTTCCCCGAGGTTGACCATGGGGTTGTGGTTCATGTGCAGCCGTGTGACCTCACGGAGTCTTAACAGGTGAAGGACATGGCAATTTAAAATTGTCACTTAAAAGCTCACAAATCTGACTCATGGTATGTATTGTGGTCAGTAGTTTGACATCTTTCTCAGTGCTGCTGCAGCTGAGGAGTCAATACTAAACACACATTAAAACACACACATCAATACGTCCCATAATAATCGTCCAGGTTGTCCCACCTCGTCATTGTCTGTGTGGGGAAGAACTGCAGCTCATTGTGATCCAGGTCGAGGCGGCTGAGGGTGAAGAGCCCAGCAAACGCCTCAGGTGCCAGGTTGTTCAGAGAGTTGTGGCTAAGACGAAGAAACTTAATGTTCTGCAGCCCCTTGAGGAGGAAGAGGAAGAGGAGGAGGACTGTCGTGGAATCGCATTACCAAACACATCCAAAAAGATTATGAAAGTATTTACCCATAATTTGGAGTACCTGGAAGACCATGTTAGGGATGTAAACCAGCTGGTTGTGGGTGAGGCCCAGTGTGTTGAGGAAGCCGAGCTGTGTGAAGGCTCCAGGCTGGATCTCCTCGATGCGATTGTGGTCCAGACGCAGCTCTTTCAGGGAGGAGAGACCGTCAAAGGACTCCTGCAGCAGTGAAAAGAAGATAACATCATTCTCATAATAAAGACTCGAGAGGAAAAACTGTGGGCCTCTGATCTTACTTGGTAAAGGATTTCAATTTTGTTGTGAGCCAGGTTTAGAGAGACCACTCGGCCAAGAGTCCGAAAGGCGCCCTCTTTAATCTCGATGATGTTGCAGCGCTGCAGGTTGAGATAGGTGAGGTAGGGTGTGTGCATGAATGCCCCCCTTGACAACACCTGCAAGTTGTTATTCCTCAGGTCGAGTTTCACAGTAATCTAAAGGAAACAATGAGTATTGGACACACAATTACATGCCAGGACGGAAACCAGAGTGAGGCAGGTTTATTCAGCTAATAAGTCTGGTTAATAATCACTATTTGGTTCTAAAATCACTCTCTCTTGATTTCACAGAATGTGGTCTGTACTTCATAATTATACGGTTTCACTCTTTCTTTACTGAGGACAATGAGTGATCATTCACAACACAGGCTGGAAAAAAATTACATGCAGTATTTTACAGAAGCTTCTTTAGCAGCAGCAAACTCTCTTTAGATGTTTCTGATGTTTCGCTGAGGAGAAATCTTCCTCCTATAAACCTGTTTGGGTTCATCAATATTTCTGGAATGTCTTAATTGAAAACCCAATTTTAGGTCATGCCAGAGCATCTCAGTCAGGTTAGGGGGAGAGCATTTTAAATTCTTATTGAAACACGTGCACGCTCCATCCTTCAGACTAAAGAGGAGAGGATCCATCCAGCTTGTTATCAACCCTCAGTTTAAAAAGCCTATATGTCTAAGATACTGCAAAACCACTGAATTCCTCACCTCCTCCACAGTCGGGGGGACATCTGTTAGGTTCTTGCCCACACAGGCTGTTGTGAGTGTGGTGCTGTCACAGCTGCAGGCTCTGGGACACTTTTTGGCTTCCACGGGTAAAGACAGTGTTAAAACAAGGAGGACGACTTCAGCAGAGAAGATCTGCATCTGTGCCAGTAACACATGTTAGAAATATTATTACAGAAGTGGCTAACAGCCCCGGGTTGGGAGATAGACACTAGACACACTAGTTCAAGTTATAAAGCTATTCTGCACATTACAGAAGCAAAACAACAGATTTTGGGGTCTTGAAACATGGATTCCTCCTCATTTACTTGGATAAAGGACTCTGTTTTTTCTTTCATGTCTATAAAATATTGTTGAAGGATTGTCATGTTACCTAATGTATCTTTAAGGAGGCAGAAGAGCTCTCCACAGTTAAAATCAGCATAGCTTTTTACTTTGTTTGGTATTTATTTTTGATCAAATGTTCTGATTTCCCAACGTCTCCCACAATTTGTTCCTGGTTCCCAAAACTCAACGGTTTGGCTTTAGCAACACATGGCGCACATCATTTATCTGCCATTTTTAAAATATAGATGTAGCAGGTGATGATCAAAACTGATTGACTACTCAATATATATCTTAAGACTGAATGCTACCATATGAGAAGTCTAAACTCCAAAGCAAATCAGAGTTCAAAACCCAGACTCACTGAAAACAAGCAGCTTGGCTTACCTTTAACCATATGGCTGTGCTATCAGTGTTTCCTTGGTAACAAGAATTACAGATGGATTTAATCTGCCAGTTCGGGCCTTAAGTTGTCCACTGAGGGCTTTACTTCACTCTGAGTGTGTCCAGTACTTACAGCCTGTGGGCCAACAGGCTAACAAACAAGGCTTTGGTAAATTCTTTTGTGGTGACCCCTGATCTCTGTGTCCTCTCTCTGCAAATTAACACACTGGCTTCACATTTTCTGAGGCACAAGAAGCGAGCAGCTTCTATTTGCTGACACATGAGATGAAATGACTCACTGCTGGTTTGGAAAAATCTAGGCTTTTAAATCTGAATGCCAGAGTTTCATCCATAAGCTTCCATTATAACCTTAAAAAAGCCAGCTCCAGCAGACAATAATAATTATTACTACCATTTCAACTTTTCTTTCTCTGTTTTACAGTACTGTAAAATCTGTATCTGCATTACATCTTTGGAGTTTAAGGTTTTTATTTTTATTTTTAAATAAAACTCATTCCAATAAAAGCTTGGATGCTATCTGAAATATACACAAAACTAAGTGTAATGATTTGAAACTCTCATAAATCCTATTTTTATTCACAATCATACACAGAAATGTTTGGACTGCAACATTCGAAGAAGGAAAAAAATAGTTGGGAAAGAGCCATGTTCACAACATCCTTCCTCTTTTAACTGCAGCCAGGCCATTTCAGCACTGAACCTCTTCGCTAGGTTTAGCATTGTCTTGCTGAGATATTCAAGGCCTTTTTCTGAAAAAGACATTATCTGGATGGGAGCACATGTTGCTCTAAAAGCTGACCTTACACCGTTCAACATTAATGGTGCCTTTGAAATGTGCAGATTATTCTGAAATTGCTCCACAAATTATGGACAAAGGTTTTTGCCAGATTGGTTTATATCTAATCACATTACTCACCGTCGCCAGTTAACCTGAATGTTCCTTCAGCTGTTTCTTTTTAGTAGTTTCCCTTATCAGTTTAAATATTTAACGTTTTCCATGTTTTATTGTGAATAAAATATGGGTTTACGAGACTTGCAAATCACTGCATTCTAGTTTTATTTACTTTAAACAGCATTTTGTCTTTTTTGGAATCAGGGTTGTAGAAACTACACAGTCAGTATGCAGACTTAAAAACAAAACAAAACTCAAATGAGCTTTATTTTTGCAACACAAATTCATCAACAACTGTTTAACCTAAAATTACATTTCAATTTATTTAATGCATTTTAATGTGGTATGTTACAGTCTTGTTTCTGCTTGTCAATAGATATTTTAATATCACAATTTGACAATATTTGTGAATATATAACAAATATTTGGTGTGAAACAAGAGAATAGCAAAGGTGAAAATTAAATAGAGAAGCCACAATAGCTGCGAGTGCCAAGTCCACACTGATCCTGGTTTACAGCTGTTCTGTCACCTGTGGAGCGTGAGGCCTTTTCTCATTCACCAGAATACAAAGAGGGTGAAGTTAAAGGTGTCAGTGCTGTCTGGTGGTTATTTGAGCATACACAAAGGGCTTCAACAATTTCACACCTTCAGAGCTCATTCTATTTCATAAGACGTATTCAAGTTATGTCCGAAGTCCAGGGAAAAAGGGGGTTTTCTCAAGTGCTCCTCTTTTTTACTTTTGTGTTTGTGTGTGCTGGTTTCCAAAGGCCCATGAATGATCAGTCTATGCGCACGTGTCCACAGTCCTCAGCTCTGAGACCGGACTCTCTGCAGTGTTGATTGGAGATTGTTTTTAGCATTCCCACATGGCTCCAAGGTCTTGTTATTCCTAAGAATGACACATGTTTTTTTTTTCCATTTAAAAATCTGGAGATTTTCTAGGATGCTGTGAAACACCCCAAAATCAACAATAATTATTTAATTATTAGTTTTTTCATAATTAAATTGCACCAAAATATTCCATTATATAAATAGTTTAATCAAGAATATAATGAACCCTCTCCAACACAAAAGTGAGACAAAACCAGGGCAAATCCATCACCATCGGTTTACGCACCTGGTGCAGAAGCATTTATGTTCTTTGTTACTAAGGATAGGAAATAATGGCGTTTTGTACCTGGAAGCTGCCTTTTGATTGGCTCATTCTGTCACGTCCTTACCGGGACATGAAGGCCTCCAGCACAGCCACGCTCTCTTTGGGGAAGTAGTCCTGTCGAACGACATGCTCCAAAGCTTGGAGGTGGCCGGGGACCACAATCACAGGTTTCACCTTATCCTCGCTCTGAAGGTAGAGGACCAGAAACATTAGGGGAAAAAAAAAAGCAAACCAAAGACACACTTTGCAGAGTGTTTCATACCTTAATAAGTCCAAGCAGCACTAACAAAGATGATACAAAGCTGTAGCCTTGGAAGGAAGAGGAGGTGAAAGCTTTCCTCAGGAGGCCATCTGCAAGAGGAAAAACATCTTTACAAACTGAATTTTCAACACTGGATAATAACACACCACTGACAACAAGTTTACTTTCTCCAAGCACCACAAAACACACATTTATGCAAAGCAAAATAGGATTTAAAAAAAGCACAAGTCTCAGACCATGATGCTTTTCATCCACCGATTTGTTTGTTGACGGGGAACGGGAAAATTACAATAATCTAAAAAAAAAAAAAAGTGTGACGTGTGGGGAACGTATACATATATATCATTATATCTTAAGGTTAGTGTGGCTATCTTGGATGGAAACAACTACCAGCATCTGAAGCTAATGATTTTATACTGCTTCATTAATTCATACACAGCATGCTAGAGTAAAAACAATAAAAATAAATAAATTACATAAAATAAAATAAAAAAAAACACAAAAAAAACAAAAACAAACTCTGGAACATATTGTATACACCAAGAGAAACACATGCCAGTTTTACACTTTGGCTTTTACTCTAAATAAACATTTAAGTGGTTCTATTAATAAAGGCTCCATTTAAAATTTTTCTACTCTTGGCTCTGTATGAACTCGATGAGATCTGTGAGCAAAGAAGCCCCGCCCACCTTCCACACAAACCTTTTGTTTGCAAGTGGCAGCCAAACGTGAAAGCTGGCTCCAACCGTGATGAGCCAAAACCACTTTTTTTTTTTTTTTTTTTAAATAGAGTTGACGGAGCTTTCTAATGACGTATATGAGGTAAATTGTAGGATTATTTAAATAAAATTAAATAAATTAAGAGTATTTTAAGCTTCAACAATAGCTGAAAATGAGAAAATTATGCTAATACTCAAAGTAATATATGAAAAAAAAAAAAGACAGAATCAAACAATTTCATACAAAATAACCAAAATACACAAATGTCACACAAGTCATGCATTTGCAAGATGATTCAACTCCACAAAGTATCTTACCAATACTGTCCAACACTGCATTCTTAACTTCATTATTGTCCTCCTTGTACACAGATGCAATCTTGAGGAAGGCTTCAGCTGTTTTTGTAGCGTCTGAAACATCCACCTGGGCCCAAAAGAAGAAACGTTTACACACTAAAGAACTGCTGGATCTTTGCAAGTGTGTTTTACTGTCACTGCTAAGCTGAAGTTGCACAGCAGAGGAGATTTCTTTGCTACCTGCTGCTCAATAAGCAATGCTCTCGTGGGGCCCAGTTTAAGCAGTTTGTCAGGGGAGGGAAAGCTGAGGAAGGAGGAGACTTCTGGGGGTCGAGGTGCTGACTGTGGGGTGGAAAACTGTAAGAACAAGGCGAAAGAAAAAAGTCAAACCACAAATGTGTGCATATGATCACAGCTAGTGTGGATTTTAGACTTCCTGTCACCTATTCAGTACAGAATGAGGCTTCTGTTAGACATAACAATGACATCCCTCAATACTTTAACATGTTAGTCATCATTTGGATTCAATAAGGCCCAAATCTTACATATATCCCACTTACAACTAGTGTATATTTTTTTTCCTTATAGAGATTAAATGGTTAAAATTAAAAAAATATATAATTACAGATACATTTGATGCCATTTTACTCATTTAACTTGAGCCAACTTGTGTTAAAACTATTACAATGAACAGACATGTCTTACCTTATTGCCAGTGCTTTCCTCTTCCTCCTCTTCCTCCTCTTCTTCCTCTTCCTCCTCTACTTCCTCCTCGTCCACATCCTCCTCGTCATCATCTTCTTCCTCATCGTCATCTTCGTCTTCATCGTCATCATCATCTTCTGGCTCGCCCTCATCGTCACTGAAGATGATTTTTTTTTTTTTAATAAAGCACAGCTCTGTAGTGAGGACTTTGCAAAGAGACTTCATTACCTAAAGCTGCATCCACAGTAGATGCGATTTGTATGTTTCACATCACTTGATAAGCTGACATTTGACAGGCCCCGGTTACCTAGGCAACCCTGTGACGTATTTACTACCGGGTCATATGTCATTCAATGGTATCCTGAGTTGGCAGCCATTTCAATCACTCGCCTGGGATTTGAGAAAAGTTTATCTCCGGTACTGCCCACTTCATGCTGGTTAGTATTTGAGTAGAGTATTTAAGAGAAGCCTGGCAGGAGGATCTCAGTATAAAGATTATAGACAGCAGATGTCAGAAGGGTCAAGAGCACCTCGTCAGTATGTGCCAGATAAAGGCCTATTACAATTCAAGGTTCTACACAGGCTACATTTATCAAAACGCAAACTGTCTTCCTTCCTAAAGCGATTCCTTCTGTTATTGCATCCTGTGATTGAAGCGAACAAATACCGGCTTCTCTAGCTCAAAAATCCTGAACCTGTCCAAACATCCCAGGATTTTGCACCAAGACATTTCAGGCCTTGTCAGAAGTTTTGATAAAGCAAATTGCTCGGGGCCCAAACCAGACATTATTTTGGGTGAAAGCAGCAACCCTAGAATTGTCAAATAATCAATACATGTAATGTGATTTGTGCTGTTATTGGCACGAAAACTTATTCTGTTGAACTGGAAGCAAACGAAGCCACCGACTCTTCTAACAGTAATGTAATGAACCATTTACAGCTGGAAAAGATCAAAAAGGGGACTTATTCCATGTAATTTGGCAACTCTTTCACTACTTTAACAAATCCAAGGCATGAGAGATGTGTCTGTAGTATTTTGTCTTTGAGATACTTTTTTAAGTGGCTGTAAGTTCATATGAAGAACCTCAAAAAGAGTTGTGGGGGGAAAAAAAGGGTCTGAATGTCACTTTCTGTGGTCCGTGGTTGCCACACTGCTATGAATCACAACCACTGTGAATGCAGCTCAAACAGACAGGAGTCAGACTAAGCTGTGATTTACCTGAGTGATCCAAGTAGCTCGCTCATGTTCATGGCTTCCATGGCGACTTTCAAAGCTCTGCAGCCATCCTCTCCAATGCAGTTACCTGAAAACCAGAGATCCTTTTACACAAGCCGTGAAGCCAAATGCAGCTAAAACAACATTCCTCCATAATGTCTCAAATACAAACAAACAACACAAGCATCATGACTGACACCGACTGCATTCTTTGTACCATTTAGGTCCAGTTTCTCCAGTTGGTCCTTGTCTTTTACTGCCTGTGCCACGACCAGAGCAGCATCCTCGGTAATCTCACCGTACGACAGATTAAGCTCCTGTGGAACATAAAAACTATTTATTCAGAAAGGTGTCCCACGCACATACATATGCTTTTATTTTAACTTCTGTAACATTGCTGTAGATTTCAACTATGTAAAACAAAAGGTGATGGATAGGAGCAGCTGTAAAGTAAAGTTTTCCTTCACACGCGAGCTCCTAGACAGGTTTCTACTGCAGGTCTATTCTTAGTTGCAAATGTGGGAGAAATGCTTTCATGTTGACAACTGAGCGTGAATTAAACGAGAAGCGTCGAAGCAAAAACCTTTACATTAAGGATTTTTTTTAATAACAAGTTACTCGATGAATCGTTAAAACTCTAATACCATCATTAACCCTGTGCCCTGTTGTCAGGATGATAGGGGGAAAAATTAAATATTGCCCAAGCCTGCTTCCAACAACAACTTGCAACATAGAGCTGGTAGGGTTCCCCTCACTCACCTTGAGGATCGGCAGCCCCTCTGACACGCTCGCTGCAATCGCTTTGGCTCCTTCCGGTCGTACCAAACAGTCTCCAAAGTTTATCACCTGGATGCTCCGCAAGTGTTTCAAGGCCTGTGAAGACACAGACAGTATCTGCTGCATCAGGCTGAAAATAACCAGTACAAATGATGGTGATGCATATTTTCACTATATTCAGGCTCTGAGACTGAAAACTGGTCAGAGGCAAATGATTCTGTCCTATTTTGCAGGCACTGTACAAATTTAATCTTGTGAAGACATAACTTTAAGATCTTTTCTCTGTGCCTTTTAAATCAATCAGACTCTTTTGTGCAGGTGTCAGTGAAGCAGATTTTCATGCCTTTTTCAAGCCTATCCAAGATTATTTTTCCAGGCCTGGGAAATGAACATTTTCAAATACTTTTCAGGTATTTCATGAGTGCACAAAGTCTGTTTAAAAAATAACAACTACTCACTGTCTAGATATGCAACTGCCAATCCCTTACGTATGTATACCTGAGCCATGGCGATAGCCCCCTTCTCGGTGAACGTGTTGTCATTCAGATTGAGGATTCGAAGTCCTGGATTGTGCTGCATGGCTTCAGCCAGGGCGGTCACACCTGCGTGGTTGATGCCATTCTGGGGCATGTGAACCTCCTCCATGCTGCCTATAAGCTGGAAAGACAAACTTTAATCGTACACTTTCGCTGCTTGCACATAAAAGATAAAGCTGTGAAGATCTACTTTGAATCTGTCTGACAGCATAAACCGGCTGATAATTATTTATACAAAGTGGTCCAAGAATAAAACGTGTCAATCATTAAGAGAGGTATGCGAAACAGCCGTTCTGATTCATAAAAATCAGTCTTACCTTAAAAGCCTGAGCGAGGGCAGTGGCTCCATCATTCTCCAGTCGGTTTCTTCCTGCAACAAACACCTTCAGGCTGAAAGGCGATCCTTCAGCGCTGGATTTTTTATGATTGTAGATCAATGCTGCAGCTAAAATCTGAGGAGTACAAAACAAGTACAGCCATAATGATCTATGATGCATCTGTACACTTGTCTGGTTTTCATCTTTGGATAATGATGACCTTATCCAAGAACACACATGAACACGTGTCATCTCCACACTTACCTTGCCGCCTCCGATGCCCATGCCACAGTTGTTGAGCCGTAGCTCCTGCAGTGTGTAGCAGGTGGAGCTCTTTAGCAGATTCTCAATGCCCTTTACTCCATCGGGTCCAAAAGCATTGTCGCTGAGGTCTAAAACTGTGAGCCTGGCACCCGCCAGCATCAGAGCATCACCCAGTGAATTCTACAAAACGAAAATAGGAAGGTAAGGAAGTGAATCAAAACTAACCGCTTGGGAGCCAAAATTAATGTGTTATAGATAATCATGTAGTACCAGGGCAGGTGGGATCTCAGAGCGCAGGCGACCTGTAAACATGTCACTCCAGTAGCAACGCTGAGGAGGAAGGAAGCAAGGAGACATGAGCAGTGTAAGTGGAAGCCACAAGATGACTGATTGATTGTATTCCATTACAGGGCAGTTAATCATATCAATTATTAATCTGCAGAGGGATCTGTTGCAAGTGCACATGTTATTAATCTTTCAGGGCTGCTGCTATCAATTATTTTAGTATTCCAGTATTCTGATGTCTATTCTATTAAGTAACTGGATAAGAAACACTTTTGTCTTCTGTGTGCCATATTAAAGTCAGATTTATTTTCTTTAAAGAAAAAAAATTAATGGAAAAATAAATAAATGCAGTAATCCATCAACTTTCTTCTGCTTATCCAATTCAGGGTATTAAAAAAAAAAAAACAACTTGTGAGAATATTGTATCTCCTGGATGAGGTAGATTTGGTGTGTGCTCATGTGAATGTGTTAACACAGTTTAATTAACAAGATTTATTCATCTAAATGAGCACAATGTTACTCAAGCCTTGAAATAAATACATCCTAATACACCCCATGCCCCCTTTAGATTCACCCATGCTTGTTGGAGGTATCAGTGTGGGGTACAGCAGAAGGCTGTTGTCAGCCTTCAGCAAGCTGCAGGATGCCAGCCCCCCTTTACCCAAGCCATGAATTGGATAAACGCTTGGATTTCTCATTCCAGATTTTCATACTTCAAACATTTGCTATGATAAAGAACCTTTCATCATATGCCTTTAGAATGTGAATTTTATTTTTATTAGTTCATATTTATTGTGGAGAAATATAAACCTGGTGAAATGTTACAGAGATGATGAACAGAGGTGAATGTCTCACCTTCAATGCACTCTTTGTCTCCAGGGCCTTAGCGATGGCCTGTGCCGCCTCCACACCTACAGTGTTTCCCTCCAACCTCAGAGCCTGTAAACCCTCAAAGTCCTGGATCTCCTTCACCATCTCCTCAACTGCAGAGATTCAAATGATCATATTAAAACAGGTAACACATCATAAAAAAAATCATTAAAGCCAAGCCTTAGGGTTATTTTAGTGATTAAGTGACACTCACCTGACTGAGCATCATCCAGCTTTCTTCCCTGTCCTTTGTAACTGAGCTCTCCATCCTCCACTCCAGTTTTGGCCAGAGAGTCAGCCAACTGCGCAACGTCGTCTGTCGCCATCCTGGCACCTGAGGACCAAATGCATCACTTTTTTAACTTCATGATAAACTCCGCTGTCTGACACCTCTGCCCAATACCAGATGCTAACAGAACCAAAACCAAAACACCCAAAAGAAGTCATTCAAACTCTAAATTATTCAGCTGCGTGTGAACAATCTGGTTTAAAGAGCTCGGGTTTTTTCTGGAAAACCTACCCGCCTTACTGCTACACAAAAACAGCTGAAAGCGCTTGTTACACTGAGGGAATAATGCACCTCAAAAATAGAGTTGAAGTCTGGAAAACCACCGGAGCTCCCATGTCCAGTAATCTCTACAGTCTCCTACATAACGTCTGCTCTCTGCGTGCTGGTCTAACACCCGGAGACAGCCGACAGCTTTGACGTAACGGTCACTGAGACTGAGAGTTGTTTTGGGGTGGATTTCCTCTTACAAGCAACCGGCGCCTAGCATGGGCTAACGTTGCTACCATTATGCTAATATACCTGCATGAACTGTAACAGGCTCGTGTCGTCTCGAAGCCTATACCATCGTTTCTGGAATTTGTAATCCATTTTTATGCCATAATTATATAATTTCTTATGCGAATATGAACTGAAAGATTCACGTGCTAGCAAAGGTACATTCAACGTGGTTACAGCTCGGTCAGTCATCTGTTAGCAAACCTTTCAAGTTGGCCAGCGCCGAGGTTAGCCCCAGCCCTCGGGTTGAATTAGTTATTTTACACACCCTAAATCGTGTTGTAGCTAAACACGAGTCTACTCTTCATATAAATGAATGCTGTCATTACCACAACACTGCTGTGCCGCTTGAATACAGTGCGCCGGATCGCTCCCTCGCGATTGCGCCTCTTCTTCTTCTTCGTGAGTTTTATCAGCGATTGGCAAACAGCAAAAATTATGCATTACCGCCACTAACTGGTAAGGAAGGACCTCGACAAAAATATTAGTCTGTCTTCAAAAATTGAAATGAAGCCTCATAACCTTTATATCTTGAAGTTTGTTTTTTAAATTAGTTTATTTATTTTCTTTGCCTTTAATGAATAGCTTTTGTTCCTATACTGATGTTTTAGATTACTTGTCTAAAACAAGCCAGCATCAGAACTTCAGCCAAACTACAAAAATAAAATACGAAGGTCAGCTGGGAAGTGAACCAGAAACAAAAGCAACAAATCCTGAGATGTTAATAACCCATTAATCTTCGAAAATATTCTGCCATGCCAATTTGTTATGTCTTATTTCTCATGGAAAATATAAACTAGTTGCAACATTACAGAGATCCTCTTTTATTCTTCTTCTTTTGGCTGCTTCCTTTAGGGTTCACCATAGGGGATTATCTCCCTTTATCTCACTCTATCACTAGCATCCTCCTCACATCCACCCTCTGCATGTCCTCTTTCACTACATCAATGTATCTTCTCTGTAGTCTTCCTATTATCCTCCTAACTGGCAGCTCCATCTTCAACATCCTTTGTCCCATATATTCAATATCGCTTCTTCCCTTCTTATCAGTGCCACCGTCTCCAAACTAAACATCATAACAGGTCTCACTGCCATCTGAATGGTGATTTTGCATATCTTTATGATCACCAGAGTTCAGAGTTATGAACACTTATGCCCGCATGTGATTTTGTGTGTCCTCAGTCATGAGGTCAAAGTGCATGTTTTCTCCTCTGAGGGCTGCCTTTGTAATTTCAGACACTTGTAGGTGCCATGCAGCAGTGTGATGGTGGGCCTCTTTCTGATATATTCCAGATGTGTATGTGGGTGAAGACGAGTCAACAAATGCCATAACTCAGCGGGTAGGTCTTTGGCATATTTATGCAGGCTTTGTCAAACTGCTTTTATTCTTGTGAATGTCAGAGCTGTTAGGCCCTAGCTCGTTAAGTTAAATATGTGACGCTCTAAAAGGCGGCAGTTTTATTTCAATAGAGATCAGAGGTCATCTCCTTCTATTTGTCACACTTGCAGGATATGATCATGTGATTCGTCATCTCTTGACTGTGCTGATCTGCTCTGCCAAACGCAACATTTCCTTCTGTGTGCTGTTACTGTCTAACGGACTCAGGAAATATTATGGTACCCATAGTTATGTGATTTTAGTTAAATTTGTTCACTTTTTTTTGTCTTTTAGCGCTTAAAAAGGTTTAACATTACTTACAAATATAAAGATGAACCGTTAATCATCAGTTTATCACAGTATTATATAGGCATCCTTGTTGTCCTTGCTGTTTTTAGTCTGAAGCATGCCTTCTCACCAAAACTACAACACTTTACTGGCTTCTGATTGGCTGATTCAATCATTTCTTCCCCTCCAAACTGGTGCTGTTTCATCTATCTAACACTTTTTTTCCATCATCACCTCATGCGTACAAAGTAGTTTGACAGCATAAAAGAAATTAAACCATTTATAACGATTTTGTAAAGTGAAATGTAGTAAATGCAGATTAAACTAAGAACCATTTTTTATGCTCAAGCTTGATCATCTCCTTTGCAAGCAGGTTTCACAGGTTTCCAGTGCAGCAGACAAAGTGGGATACAACAGTCTTGCTGTTGCTTGTTAAAATGTTATCATATTACCAAAATAAAACCCCTCCAAATTTTATTTTGTAAAGTAAAGAAATTATCTATCATGGTTTGTATTTTTTATTTTATGCGAATACCATGTGAGTTTGAGTAAATCAAACAATATCAGCTTTATTTATACATCAGCTTAATGCCAGTTCATATCATTATTTCTAAATATTATTGAAGTGTTTCATAAACTAAATAAAAAAATTAGGGGGAAATACAGCAAAGATTGCGATGTGACTAAAAAAGGAAAAGAGGGGTCTAGTAAACTGGGAATAAATGTGAATGTTTTGCATAATACAATAATTCAGTTTATTTCAGATTGCTTTTTTAAAGACGTTACAGTGTTTATACATTTGTATCTGTTCTCTAATTTCTAAAAATGTCAAATTTGAATTGATCACTCCATCATTTTAAGTCCAGTTCACACATACTGTGCCACTCCTCAGCCTTTTCTCCCTATTTCCCTCCCTTAAGAATGGCTTCTTGACAGCCACCCTTTCACACTGAGACCATTTCTGATGATGCTTCAGTGAACAGTAAAGAAATCAGCTGAAGGTTCAGGTATCAGGTCTTTGCTAGATTTCCCCTATTTATTAAGCATGTAACTTTCAGAATGAAACATCTATTATTTATCTAATCTTCATTTAAGCCTGCTGCTTCTTTTGTGCTCCACTTCTCCTGTCTTATCAGATGTTTTAAGGACACACTGGACATGATGCTGAGATAATCACCTTGGTAATGGATACACACAATTTTATATCTGTCAAACTGTTTTTTGTTTTTGTAGATTCAACTAAAGAAATGTGAACAAATTATGTTTTTTTTTTTGTTGTTTAAAATGTAAAAATATATTATTGGTTCTTGTCTAACTTGTCTGCTCTTGAGTCAAGTGCCTTTTTAATATTTGAATGATTCAAAGATCAGTGTTCAGTCAGTTAACAATCAACAACAACCTTCCTGTAAACATGGCCACATACAAAACTGAAACGAAAGAAAAAGCAGCCAAAGAAGACCTTTGAAAGACCCACAGAAAGCCCGGATACCTGTTGCTCAAGAGCACTCTAAAAAATAATAAGAAAGTCCGACTGCTTGTGCAAAATCAAACGAAATCAAGGGTGGCTCAAAACTTTTGCACAGCACTGTATTTATCTACCAATTAATCGAGTTAATATGTATGTAATGTACACAGTACGGCACCGCTGTCTTCCTCGCAGGCCGCACTAAACAAACACCAGCAGGTCTCCGAGGGTCACGACGACGACCTGAGCGCGCTGGTTGGCCGCGCGGTTGTGACGCATGGGCGCTTGTCGTGTCACGTGACTGCAGTCTGTAACGGGGAGGAGGTCTGCAGCTGTCTGGATGTACTCAGGCTGCAGAGAATCGAAACTTATCCGAGGAGAGGGAAGTGTCGGGCGGCCACAAACGAAACCTCCTCGGGGTTTGCTCCCGTCAAAGTCCCTCCGTCTTTGCCCTCTCCGGAAACAGCATGGCACACGTTTAAACTTTGCTTCGGCTCAATGAACTTCCTGGCTTCTTCTTCTACTGGTAGGTGTGTCCGAAGCTGGCCCAGGCTGGTCTCACAAACGGCCTCGCGTGCTGGATGTTTGCGCCAATGATAAACAGTGAAACAGGCTGAATGTAGGAGTGTTTATAGAGGCTTGCAGTTCTTTTTGACTACTTTCAAAGGAAGCGGGTGTATCAGAGAGTAGCTGCTTTTCACAGCCACTGTCACAGAAGTTGGTATTTCCTTCTTCTAATCCCTCTCCGTTTGTCTGTGTGTCTCCCCCTCCAGTGGACAAGCATGGACCCTGGCCGAGAGAAACGCAAGGAGGAGATAAACAAAGCTCTGGCTTTTATACAGTAAGATCATTTTAATTTTTAGCTGAGCGCACCCAGACTGAAAGTGAAACTGTCCCTGGGTTACTCATGCCTCACAGCCTAGCTGTGTCAATACGATTTTAACAAGTTCCTCTGCTCTAGGTCCTCCCTGGCCTATCCTGACCCTGACGGCTATCAGGTAGTAGCTGTTAATGCTGTTATGTCCTTTTGCTTTTTATGCCTTGTGCATGCTTTGGTGTGAAGCGCACTGTCTCTTTTTGCTACCCCCCTTCTTTCCATTCCTGGCTCTATGTTAAATCAAGCACTGGATAGCTTTCTTTTGACTCTTTATAATCTTCCCCCATTACTCAGTTAAGTCCATGTTTGCTCGCTATTAATGTTTATTGACCGTTGACTGTTTAAATGAAGAAACAAACCACATCCCCACTCTACACCTCCAGAACAATGCACAAAACCCACAGTGAAACCTGTAAGTTAGAGTCAGGGGTTCCTGCTTGAATACCATTATACAGTGTACCTTTGTCTCTGTTTCATCTCATGCAAGTTTCAGAAATCTAAAGGCAAAGTTGTGGAGTTTTGCAGCTGTCTTGTAGGTTGTGTTGAACTGTCTGCTGTGTAACATCCTGTTTGATAGATGTGGGTTTCAGGTGAACCCGGTCCTCTTCATATAATAATTCTTCTTCTATAAAACATGCAACAGTATGCGATGAACAGTTGGTAGTTAATCTTGGTTATGTGCAGTCCTCTGTAAAACTAAGTGCACAGCATGATTCGGTATCTTTTAGAACCAACTTTAGCAGCGATGACTTGGAGCTCTGGGTTTCTGTATGACTTTATCAGTTATGGAGGAATTTTGGCCCACTCTTCTTTACAGCGTTGCTTCAGTTTGGTGAGGTTTGTGGGCATTTATTTATGCACAGCTCTTAATGTTAGGTACAGCTTTTAAATCAGGTAGAGGTCTGGACTTTGACTGGGTCACTGCAGCACCTTGATTTGTTTCTGTTTCGGAGATTCTCTTGTAGATTTGCTGATGTGCTTCAGATCATTGTCCTGTTGCAACCCCCAGTTTTCAGCCAAGCTTTCTGTTGGACAGGTGGCTTCAGGTTTGACTGTAAAATACTTTGGCATACAGAGGAGTTCATGCTCGACTTAGTGACTGCAGGGTGCACAGGTCCTGTAACTGAACAAGTCCAAATCATCACGCCTCCAGCACCGTGCTGGCAGTCAGTATGAGGTGTTTGTGCTGATATATTATGTTTGGTTTTCTCCAAGCATGGTGCTGTCCATCTTTAGAGAGAAGAGGCTTTTTCCTTCTGATCCTTCTCAACCACCCATAGTTGTTCAATCTTTTTCTAATTGTGCTGTCATGAACTTTAACATTTAAGGTGCGAACCGAGGCCTGTAGAGTGTGCATCGCAACTCTTGGGTTTTTTGCATTTTCTCTGAGCATTGCACAATCTGACCTTGGGTTGAAGTTGTTGGGACTTCCACTCCGGAGAAGATTACTATCTGTCTTAAAGCTTTCCCGCTTGTGAATAATCTTTCTCACTGCAAAATGTTTGGAAAAGCCCTTATAACCTTTCCCAGATTGGGCAGCAACAGTTGCTTCTCCGAGGTCATTGCTGATGTCTTTCCTTCTTGGCATTCTGTTAACATATCTGAATGATGCAGACCAGCAAACTGACAAAACTTCTGTTTTTATCGATTTACTCACACTTGCTGAAAATCAGTTAATCAGCTACATTTGATTAGCAGCACCCAGATTGATTCCCGATGGGCCATTTTTGCACAGTGACTCCACAACTCTATGAAAAGTGATCCAGACTTAAGCTTTCTGAACACGATAAATCTTCCGATCCAAAGTTAAAGTCGACTATGTTCTTTGTGTTGGTACAGTAAAACGAATCCAGCAACCACATTTAATAATCAAAGGTGGAAGCAAGCCTACTGGTGTTTTAGCAGTGTGAGCTGATAATCCTCTAGTTTATTAACACGCTCACAGATGAACTTGCAGTGTGTCACCAGAGTAGGAATCTCATTGAATTTCCAGTTAGGTCCTGGACTGTGTATAGGAATGGCTGTAATTCCCAAACAATGAGTGCAGCAGCTTTCTCTAACCCCTTTGACTCTAAAATCCCCCGTGGTAGTTTAAAGAAGCAAAAGTGCAGAAATGGTGTCTTGACCTTAACCCTGCTGCCACTGTGAGGTTTTTTTTGCTGGTTTTTAATGACAGCTACCAGCAAAATGTATTTTGGAGAAATGTCTCAACGTATGAGAAAGAATGCCACTTCCAGATGATAATAAATTATATACGATTTAACATAAACCAAATGAATCGTAAACATATTCAACATTTTTTCCTGTGCAGCTTAAAATCCTGCTTAGAATAGTATAAAAATACTATTTTTAATGCAAATAGTGCATGTCAGTATTAAGGTGGACCTTACAAATATAATGTAACTTACAGGATGGTAGCGCAGGTCTGCATAGGTTTAAAAAAAAAAAAGAAGCTGCTTCTTATTCCTTTCTTTTCTTTTGCTTCTCTCAGGACTTCCTGACCCAGTTAGTGTGCAACCTGCTCGATGAGGGCAACGCCTTCTTCCGAGACGGCCAGTGCGAGCAGGCTGTCAAAGAATTCAGCGAAGGCTTGAATGTGTCATGCTACGCTGAAACGGAGGAGATTAAGATCCCTGAAGCTTTGCTCGAGAGCCTGTATGTCAACCGGGCGGCTGCCTACCACAGTTTGGTGAGATAACATTTGATCTTGTGTCTGCGCAGCGTTCTGCTTATAGGAAAGAAACTGGGGGGGGTTAACGTCCCATGCTGTGAGATCTCATGATGAAGTTCTAGTATAGCAGCATGTGTAATACATATAAGGCTTATCTACCTCACTATGGAAGGGAATGAGTTTTTTTTCTGTTTCTTTTGCATAGCTCAGACATTTTGAAACAAACGCTTGTGAGGAATGCTCCTCCACACCCAAATGTGCATGAGCCACATAAAAGTGGATCAACCTGAAATGAATGTCGATTGAACCTGAGCTTTTAATATCTACAAAAATCCCAGTGGTTAGTTGATAACAGAAATTTTTTCTACTTTAACAAAAACCAATTGTAAACATTCTTGAACATGAACTCCACTGTGCTCCAGACTCACTCACGTTCACTGCTGGTGGCTGGATTGTCTTGAATAGCTCCCCTATTCACAAGGTGTCACCACAGAAGATGGATTAGATTTTACGGCGGATGTCCTTCTCGACACAGCTTTTTTGTTGGGTTTGTGCCTCCTTCTGGTCTTTAACTGGAAGTCTTTCACACATTAGGTGAATTTGTTAACCGGTTTGGGGTCATCAAACCACATTTGTTGATATTTTTTGAGGTATCAAAATTCATCATTAAGGGCACAACAGAGGTCTCAAATGTTGTCTTTATGGGTTAAAGAGTGCAGTGACATTAAAGATCCTCCAAAGAAATACTTTAACCTCACTTTCGCTTTGTGTTTGGACCAAATTTGCAAATGATGGCATGCAAACTTGGAAAACAAACATAGTTATTTCAGACCAGCCTGATCTACAAGCAGTTCCACAGAGCTGCTTGCATGATGTAAATACCTGCTGAAGTGTTATAAAGTTTTGGAAATTTGGTTATCAGAGGGTGCATACGTGACTTGGTGTGGATGTCCATGTGTCCTCTAATTCAAAGCAGTGCACAACACTGCAAGGTCACCAGCTGTGCATGCTTTTTTTTTTTTTCTCTCAAATGGTTCAAACACATAATAAGATTCATGCCCAGGCGGTTTCAGGCTGTCCTGCCTGAATATGCTACTGTAGCAGTCCAGAGGTCTGTGACATGCACGTGTCCACGAATATCCAGCCAAGCCCAGCAGTGTTTACCAGCAGTCAGCACAGATGTTGCCAAATCTATGCTTGTGTGATAACAAAGTCTAATAATAGATGATTTAGGTGATGTCTACTTTTGTGGAAATTATCCCTGTTTTTGGGGAAAAAAATGCAAAAATCAAATGCTTGTGCAACACTGGAGCGTGGAACATCTAATTTAATCTTTAACAAAGCCTACAGCGGTATTAAGAAGAAAAGGTAGAAATCCAGTGTAGCGGCTATTCTTCCTTTAGCGCATAACTTGGATTTACCATTCTAAATAATTGAGGCTATCCTGAACCTCCCACCCCTCACACTTGATTTATGAAACCACTTATAAAAACAGATCTGTTCTGATTTACTGCCTCTAATATGTTAACATCACTAAATCATTCAGATGTGTTTGTCTGCATTCAAGGCCACAGAGCCTTTGACCTGCATACCAGAGAAGTGCTCCATAGCAGCTACACACAGTTTAAACCAAGAGACTGCGAATTCTTCACCTTGTAGAGTCTTACTTAAAGCTAGATCTTACTTTGATTTCTTTTGTCTGTTTCTCTCATGTTTTCCACAGGGGGAGTATGAACAAGGTATGCTGGACTGCAACAGCGCTCTGGAGGTGTGCAAAGACAGCCGCAGAGCGCTGTACAAGAAGGCCCTTTGTTTGAAGGGGCTTGGAAAGTATAAGGAGGCCTACGACTGCAGCGCCAGCTATCTGCTCATTAATCCTCAGGTGAAGGATGGACAGAAATGGGAGAGTTTATGCTGATAGTCTTATAAAAACCTTTCAGTAAGGTCTGAATATAAATCTGTTGGTTAAATCAGCAGCAGCACTGATTTGTAGAAGCAACGGACAGTGCAGTGTAAACATCTTGAGCCACTCCTTATTACTGTTACGCCACTGAACACTGATCTATGAGTCAGTCGAGCATAAAAAAGGCACCTAAGGTAAATCAAAGGATGAACCAGGGCTGCGTCTTTATATATCAAGAAACTTAGCAAATAATGAATTTTAAATAGTATCTTCAGACACTTTGTAACAACAGCCTGTCACAAAAACACATCCCCAATTTTTAGTGAAAATAAAATAGTACCATCAACAAGGTGATTCCCAAATTTGGCTAATTAACAATTAGCAAAGACACAGGACCTGAGAGATGTCCCCAAGTCTTAGCCCTGTGACATATTGGTGTCCAGGGTGTACCCCGCCTCGCATGACAGCTGGGATAGGCTCCAGCTTACCCACTTCCCTGTTTTGGATAAGTGGAAGAAAATCGCTGGATCTTTAAATCCCTGCTGATGTGTATGGAGGAGGTCAGGAGAGAGATTTCATCACATTCCTTTTTTCATTCATGTTTAGTAAAGTTTAATCAGTTGTCTGCATTCGTATTCATTTCATTATCTTTAAAAAAATGATGGGATCAGATTGGGGGTATGCATTTTTTTTCCATAACTGAAACGATGAATACCTTTTAACAAGATGAGATAAACTTATCTGTGGCTCAGTCTCGATGTTGTTCATCGCATATATGTTAACTGTAGCTTGGAGCATTTCAGTAAATCCATTCGTTTGCCTCTTGGCAGGACCAACAGGTGAATGAGCTCGCACAGGAACTGGCAAACCATCTGGGACTGAAGATTCGAAAACCTTACGTCAGCACAAAGGTGGGTAAATGTTTAAATCTGGTCCATCGTGGGTTGTAGGAGTTTATCGGCCTTCAGCTTAGTCATAGTCAGACAGGACACAGTCCACATATGATCAACAATTATTATCACAGCGCAAGCAACTTTATGTTCGTATGTTTATGACTTTGACACGTAAACTGAAACCTTAGCAGTGTAATTGTTTAGTTTTCTCCAAGGTTGATACTTTTCCATCATCTCATGCTGCAGACACAGAGAAGCGTTGTCCTTACCTGGGCCTCAGCTTACATCGTCCCTCATATTTAGAGCGCAATCTTTTGTGATGATGCTTTACAATGTGGCAGTGGCTGCAAATACATTTAAAAAAGACACTCAATACTATACTTGAAATGACAGAATTCCCTAAAGAAAATGATTTCATTTTATCCTTCATCTGAAAGCGATTTATGTTCTTCTCTCCAGATGTCGGGCGGTAATGTAGAAAATGGTAATGGCGTTGCACCAGGTGGGAATTTTTGACATTTATGCCTCTGCTACTCTCTGTTCTTGATCATTTTGTACACAAACACAAGAATGGTCCAAGTAAATGCACTTCTATTCCTCTTTAGTCAACTTCCCCAGCGTGCCTCAGTCCTCATTTCCTTCCACACCTACCAGCTGCAGCACACCTGCTAACTCTGCAGCACCTGAAAGGGCGGGCACTATCGAGGACTCCGAGCTGATGGGAGATGACATAGACAGTCTGCTGGACTGTGTTTCCACTGAGCCGGAAACAGCTGAGGTAAACTCTACGTGTTGTGTTTTTTCCTTTCAGACCAGCCGACTAACTTTTGTTGCTGATGATGGAAGAAGATGTTTGTGTGATATAAGTGCTGAAATGTTTCATTTGAGTGAAAATCTATAGTTTTCATGTCTACAGCAGTGAAATGAGTTTACTTCTTGTTTTGAGCAGCTCAGCCAACACAGGAAATACTGTTTACCTTTTTACCTCTTTCAAGGCAAAGTATGGTGAGTCCTTGATAAGGTCTGAGTGAAATGCAACAATACTTGGAGATTAAAGAAGACTCCACTTTAACACAAGCATATTTCTAGAGGGTTTTTTTTTTTTTTTTCAAAACGAAGATCAGGAGTCCAGTAAGGACGTTTGGACATGAAAACAGTTTTGAAAATTGATTTGGAAACATTGTCTTTATGTGTTATTTTTTCACTATTGTGCATTAGCCTAAACAAAAAAGCTAGTTTTTCACAGAGTTGCATTGAGAACTATTTTGTTATGAATAAATGTTTCACATACTGATGGAAGAAATAATTAGATCCTTTTTTTAAAGTAGCCGTAATACAGTGTAAAAATACCCTGTCACAAATAACAGGCCTACTTAAAAAAAAAAAAACCAAAACAAACAAACAAACATGGACTGTATATAAAAGATGGATGTGGCCACCATGATGTCTGCTGTTTGTTTTGGAAGATTCAGTGTTAGTGGTTTTTCTTACAGACACACAAATATCAACAGATCTCCCTAACTTTTGTTATTTGTAGTTATTTATGTCAGTACTGTTTAAAAATAATCTTGTTTTATTGTCACAACAAAAGTTAGTTTATGCTCTGCTGGTTGTTGAGTATGTGCCATTCCAAAGTTATTGCCAACACATTTGGAAAGTTGCAGAGTGCCCTCTGGTGGACAACATATTATAACATGTTTGAATCCTGTATTTTAAATTGTTGAGGGGTTTGTAGGTGCTGATGCTGATATACCAGCAAATAGCTCATTTTGTCCAATATATAATATATGTTTTGGCCAATATATCTGGTTGGCTGTAGTTAAGATATCTGCTAATGCTTGCAAGCCTCATCAATACACTGCATGGGTGCAACTCCCAGGCACACATCTCCTAACTAGCCATAAGTAACAGGTTACTAAAATAGTATAATTTCACTTGGCTAAACATCTTGGATAGTTTGTATCACACAGTAGGATATATTATTCCCCAAATAGTTCAATTTAAAATGTTTATTGATCCATTACTTCGGCCAAAATATTGATTAATGCAGTATTGTATATGGGTTATTTACCAGCTGTGTCGGCCAGCATCGATTCCAACTTTCATGTTTAATTATCCAGTTGAGGCATTGTCATGTTTTGCTTATGTTTTTTACATCCTGCCTCCTTTCTTGACAGGACGTATTCTCAGTGCCCAGCGGGACATCCACTTGCACACAAAGAGGCCCATCTGTCCTGCCCGCCCCGACACCCCAACTACCCCCGGCCTTTTTCAACTCAGCCGTTAACCAACTCAACTCCCTGGACTCCTTTTCTGGTTCTGGGCTCGGCACCTCACCTGCTACACTGGATATCCTAGACGACCTCTCGACCTCTGAAAAAAGTGGTGTTGCAGATGCTTCAAACTTACTACTGACCCCTACGAAGCTGGACGGTCTGGACAGTCTTGATTCCCTCGATTCTCTCGATGACGCCTTGGATAAGATGCCAAGGGCTGCTGCTGCTGAAGAAGTTATTGAGGCCAAAACAGAGCTGGATGTGGGAGAAAAGTCTCTTGATGAGCTGCTAGATGAACTAGATCCCTTAGAGACACTCTCTAATCCAAGCAGCCAGGGCGATCATGTCTCTAAAATTAGGAATAGACACATGGAGCGGCTTGACTCCCTTGATTCCTTGGACTCATTTTCCTCGATGGAAGGGTTTAGGGTAGCTTCGCCAGCAGTCTCAGTCGGGGGGTCTGGCCTGGACTCCCTCTCTGATTTCAACTCAGCAGGTGATTTATATCTGGCTTATTGTAAGGGATGCACTGCTTTTTTGCTCAAACATCCACCGATATACATTTGTATGATTCATGTGCCCATTTAAAGATATGAAGAAAGGCTGAAGAACTAAAAAAAAAAAACAGTTATTATTTAATAATAACTGAAGCCGTCTGACCATTCTCCCTAGGGATTAACGAAGCATTTTCTCCCAAAGAACTGCTGCTCGCTGGATGTTATCTCTTTCTCATACCACTATCTGTAAACCCTACAGATGGTTGCATAGAAAAATCCCAGCAGATCGGCTGATTCTGAAACATTCAGACCTACCCGTCTCCTCCCAACAACCATGCCACATTTAAAATCCTAAAGCTCAATTTGAACTTCAGCCTAAATGCATCGGGTTTCTGCCATGTGATTATATGATAAATATTTACATTAGTGAGCAGCTGATCAGTTGTACCTAATGAAGTGGCCAGTTCTCCTTTAGCATCTGAGGTTGATGCTTCAGCCCCTTTACCTCATGCAGTTCATAATTTATGTTCTCTCCTTGCTCCTCAGGTATCTCAGGCTCTCATAGTATTGCGGTTCCGGTAATGCGATCTCCAAAAAATCACTACAAAGTAAGACTGATTATCAGGCTTGTGTTACGTTTGCTTTCCTTGCATTTTCCTTAGCATTAACTGTCTTATTCTTACCTTGGAAACACAGGAGAAGGAAAACCAAGGGCTGGGTGCAGTGTATAACCCTCTGTCCTCCACCCATGAGTTCCTGCAGGCCTGCTCTGCTTGCTACCCTCGAGAAGGTATGGTAGGATTTCAGTGACATCAGAATGGTCCTGCTGCTTATCAGCTGGTGATGGTTTTACAGTGTGGGAAGTTTGAGCCCCTTCCTGTTCTCAGTGGAACTTTAAAAGAACTTGTTGTGTTTAATGTTTGATGAATATGTTTTGTGTATTTGTGCACTAATTCCTTCACAGGTATAGGGATATACACTTATGTTCACAAGCCAGACCTGGTCCACAACTGTAAGAGAGACATTCTGCTATGTAGACTGAAAGCCGATCCCCCCTTTGACTGGACCAGAGTGCGACCGCTGCCCATACTGAAGGCCTTTGGTGGGCGATTTGTACTTTGCAAAGGTAAGGAGCTCAAGATCAAGGTCATGAATCTCTTCTATTTTCATAGTTATTTACTTATTATTGCAGATAAATACGTTTTTAATGGTAAAGTCTGAAAATGGTGGCAATCATACATTTATAAGTTGTTGCCAGATAATCAGCAATAAGGGACTAGTTTCCCACTTTTTCATTCATCAAGTTTCTTTTATGATTAAAAAATAAAATTAAAACCTGTTTTGGGGGGGATTTTATTATACCAATTCCCTTAATCGTCTGACCAGTCTACTGGAAGAAAGATGAATATTTTAATACACATTTTATGTATTTATTTATCTTTATTTAACCAGGAAAATATGACTTTTGACTTTCAAAATTTCTGACCTGTCCTGTTCTGGCCAAGACTTGTATAAACTAGTAACATGCATACAAGTACACACAGAAACCCCCCCACATAAGCCCATACACTAACAGCTGATTTGAAAAATGTATAAAAACATCAAAAATTTATAAACTTCATTGCAAGTAAAGCCTGAAACATCAATAAAATTAATTTTCCTGTGCCTGAAACAAACAAGGGTGGTAATGTTCAGGCAGAACATTTTCAGTAACTACATCCAAGTCATTTAAATTCCTTCAGTCAGACCAGTTCCTGAAGTTGAAGAGCAGCTGACTCATCACCATGTCTTTCCAAATATACGGGAATAGCTTAGAGCTTAAAGTCACCCCAGAGCACAGTTTGTTCTTCCATTCAGAAATATTTTAAGCACGTTTTTAACCAGGTGAGCATGTTTTTGAGTTTGTCAATACTTTGGTGATAGCAATTTGAAATCAGAAGCATCGGGCATGTTTGCAAAATGTGATAAATTTGAGGAAAATTGTTCAGATTTTCTGTTAATTTGCTGCAGAGGGTTGAGAATGAGCCACACTGTATGTGTGCCTATTACTACACTTCAAATTTCTGTGCAGTGAAAGAAGGAAGGCAGTAAAACTTGCATACTTAGTGTGCTTATGTGAATGAAATGTGTGTTTTCTTATATTTCCAGAGTTGCTGAAGTCTGGAGAGCTGGGTGTGTGTAAGTATGGAGAGAAATGCACGTTTGCCTACAACCAGATGGAGATCGATGTTTGGACAGAGGAGAAGAAAGGGAGGCTGGACAGAAACCTACTGTTTGACACAAAACCTTTTAAACTGGACCCTGTGAGCAGCATCATATGCCTCCTACAGGAAAACAAAGGCATGTTCATGTTCCTCTGTCAGGTTAGTGCACGTGAGCTGTTTTCATTTGAAATCTCTGTTTTTCTCTTTGAAAATAGAGCAGGGGTATAAAAGCTCTTTAACCTGATCGAATTAATGTTAAAGATTTACATGATGCACGCTGGAGTTTCTCCATTTGTTTTGTTTATTAAATGTTTAATCTGGAAACTTCAAAAGTACCACTTTCCATTTGTTCTTTCGAACTATGAGAGTTGAGAATGTGTGGCTGCTAACCAATTTAAATTAACTATGGTAGCCATTCTTCCAAGAGGAGTGGTCAAACATCCAGCCAGAATTATGCCAGAAGCTTGTTGATTGCTATCAAACGTGTTGGCTGAGGTGCATCTTACTAAGGGACATTTAAACAGATATCAGTGGTAATAATTTATATAACCACTTATAATTTGTATCATTTTAAACCTGTGTGAATTTGAAAAGAAAAGGAGAGTTCAAAGACTCCATTAAAAGCCCCAAATCACCATGCAGTTCAATCCCACGATGAGTGGATGTCAACAGCTGACTGTATGTTATCCAGTGCACACTGTTTATAATATTTGTGTCTGGATGTAGCACGCTTCCATCACGACAAATGTTCATTTCATTTCTAAGATGATCTTCTCCATCTTTCTCCCTTTGTTTCCATCACTGGTCTCTCTTCTTGTCCTTTCCTTTCAACGTCTTCGTCTTCCTGCCGTGTCTCTCCAGGCGTGCTATGACAGTAAACCGAGAATAATCAGTAAGCGCTTCCAAGACGATCAGACCATCTGCTCTAACTTGGATGTTCGCCACAACTTTGATGCTAATAAGTGAGTGTGCTTACAACATACGGGTCATTGCAAGTCCTTGCTCTCTCACCCACTCTCATTTCTAATCCTGCACCGAGTCTTTGCTCCGTATGGCTTCTCCTCTGTCTCCATCACGCTTTCTTCTTCCTTCTGTGCCCATCAGGTGCTTGGCTTTTGTGGTGAGGACCCACAATGTGAACTACAAGAAGGTTCGCCCGCTAAGCGTCCTGTGTCACATGGATCTGTGCAACCAAGCCATCCGGTATGGCTGTGTCAGAGAGGACAACTGCCACTACGCCCACTCTGTCATCGAGCTCAAAACCTGGAAGGTGCAGAGAGAAACAGGTGCCTGACAAATACTGTGCTTTACTGTTGTCACATTACTGTTGATCGCTGAAATCAAACTTAGAACAGCAGATTGAGAGCTTGTGTGCTGAACTGATCTAAACCAAACCAGTGCTTTATAATAATGTCACACTATTATGTCTTAGTAGTAAGTGCTTAATTCATCATTTATATAGCATCACTCCTCCTTAGTATGCCATTTACAGCAGTGATGTAGTAGCAGTGATAGCTGTACATGGTGTAACAGATGGATAAACATGTCTGTATTTATAAATGACATACTAAGGCAAAGTAATTATATGTAAATTATAGAATTAAGCACTTGCTAATACTTTACTAAAGATTAGTGTGAAAATTAAGTTGCACTGAAGAATTGTACTCAATGAAAATGAGTTATACTATAAATAGAAATAATGAACAGTTTATTTCATTCATCCTTACACAAAATCCATCGCGATCTGCCAGTATTCCCACTGTGGAAAACATTCACTGCAACAATATTCATTCAAAAAGTCCATCAAACTGCACTGTTGTCCTGTAATTGTTCTCCTTGTTTATGAATTTTTATCTTCAGGTGTCAGCCCTGACGAGATTGTGAGAATATCCACAAAGTATCATGACAAGCAGGAGCAAAACTTAAGCAAACAGAAAGGAAACAGAGTAAGAAGCATTTTAATGATCACTTTTATAGAAACAGTATTTTTCTTACTAACCCGTTCCAGTCTGGCTCTTCTTTAATGTTACTGTTATTATTATAAATACGTGTTGGAGGGATGATGCTCTGTAAGGTAAATGCTTCATCTTGTTAACCATTCAGTAGATTTTGATATGAGGACGGTCATATTTTCATCAGTATGCTTGTAGTGGCCCGACAATGTGTGTGCGTTTGCGTTACTGCTGATACGAAATGCAGACTTCCATCCAGCAGCCTGTGACTTTATTTAACATTTCATCTGTGGACGAACTTCCCTTTTTTGTCATTTAATTTTAAACAGGTGCCTTTTGGAGGAGGTGGGAGCAAACCAGGAGGCGGAGGAGGAGCTGGGAAGAGTCTTAACATGCGGATGAAGTTTGCCTGCAGTCAGTGCTGGTTGGACGGCCTGATCAGTGAGCCAGACAAAGGCCTCAAGTACTGCGGTGCTAAAGCTAGACATGCGTGAGTAAAGTGAATACAGGTGCTCAGTTCCTGTACGAGTCTAGAGTTTTATTTTTAATATTTTATAATATTATGTCATATTAGGCGATCGCGTCAGTGATTAAAACTCCAGTGCACCTCAACATGCTGTCACACAGCCAATTAAACTGTATTCAGACCTCCTGAACTTAAGTGATTTTTCCCTCCGGGGTGTGTCTGGCAATGAATGAATGAATCACTAAAAGAGAAACACTTGTATGCACTGCAGCGACTCTTGTATTTCATTTTTAACAGTAGAACCACCAGGGGGGTCGCTTTGACCACGTCCTGCAACAACAGCATCAATAACAGCTAATTTTTCTCATATAAGAAAGATTTAATTTTTTTAAAGCATTTAAGGTTAAGTTTTAGGATTTTTATTCATTTTGCAATGATTTTTAATATTTCATTTTAGATCATAGACGTAAAATATATATAGTTTGCTAATAAGCAGCACACATTTTAATAAATAAAATATTTTAAAGTACAACAGTGAAAGTTTATCACACAGTCCATGTTTTCTTTTCTTTTTGTCCCACACACACCAAAATTCACTATATGAAGAAAAAAACTTTAAAAAAAGTCATAAATATGAGATGTTGGGCTTTTAATTTAACAGAGTTACATGAATTTTAAAATGCCGAGCAGTCAAAACGACCCCCTGGGCAGTTCTAGTGTTGAAGAATTGTTTCACCAACCAAACGAATGATAATCCCTCAATGTCTGTGCTGTTTAACTACAGATGCACTGCTCTTACAAAGCCTTGAACCTGAACCTAAATGGACCCTTTACAGTTTCTCTCTTGCTCACCATTGCGTTCAGATAAATCCGCCAAAGCACGGAGCGTATTTACAACGTTTTTGTCGTCACCTTCAGGTGGACTAAAGACAGACGAGTGCTGCTGGTCAAGTCCCAAGAGAGAAGTAAATGGGTTCAGGTGCGACCACTGCCACACGCCAAGGATTTCCCTGCACAGTATTATGTAAGTCTGCTCTTTAAAGCAGAAAGGCATTTAAACCAAGCGCTTACATCACAGACATCATCCCTGCACTGATATAAATGAGGACTTCCCTCATCTTTGTTACATTATTTGGTGGCGTTTGTAGCGTTCCAGTAGGGAAGTTGGATACTTTGTCTCACAAATGGCACTGTGCATTGTTGGTTGAACAGTAATGTGTTCCCCCATCACTGCTTTACTTCTTAAAATTTCACTTGTCAGCCATTATAAGTGCTGATACCGATATATCAGCGAATAGCTAATATTGTCCAGGCAGGCTCTAGTGTGATATTTCAAATGATAGGGAAGGGCATCATCTGCGATCGGTGTTTAACAGTGTGATGCTTTCTCCTGACAGATGTGTGCACAGATTTTGGAGAAGAGGAAATGTAACTACTCTGGTGTCTGCACCTTTGCTCACAGCCCAGAGGAGAAGGACATGTGGATGTATATGAAGAATAATGACTGTAAGTTACTAAAAGCACCCAACGCTGTTTGGTTTGATAGGAAGTGCTTCCTTTATTTTTCCAATCTGCATGAGGGAAGTGCAGGTTGTACGAGAAGAGGTCCACTCAGTGATCTGATGTGAGAATTGTTTGTGTGCCTGTAGTGAAAGACATGCAGCAGATGTATGACATGTGGCTGAAATTAAGCGGTCATAATCGTCAAGCAGATGGATTCACGGTCACCCAGCCCAGCCCTGAGGAAAAATACATCACTATGCCCACTGATTATGCTGAGCCAATGGTGGGTTTAACTTTTCTCTCTTTGTTTCAACGAAGCAAAAGTCTGAAAATCTTAAATAAAACTCCCATATTGTGCTTTCAGTTAGTAAGAAAAGATGAGAGTATTTCTTCCCGTCTTTATTTTAGAGTGGCTTTCACTGCCGCCTGTGTGGCAAACACAGTAACAGCGAGCGGCAGTGGCAGCAGCACATTTCCACCGAGAAGCACAAGGACAGAGTGTTCAGCTGCGAGGGAGAAGATGAAGCTCTGACGTGGGGCTACCGCTTCCCGGGTACACGCTTTGAACTGTGCTCCAAGTAAGAGATTTTCCTGGATCAGTTTGTACATGCAGACAATGAATAAAAGTGAGCTGTTATGCTTTTTTTTTTTTTAATTTAATAAATGAAGAAATGAAATCAGCATATGCACAAGTAATCAACTGGAGCCACTTTAGGCTTCAGACTGATCTGAGAGTGTCTGTTTTAGTCCATTTTCTTTCTTACTCTTTGCTCTGATGAGGTCATAGAGAGGGGAAATCCCGAGTATGGTCATCTCAGGGACACATATGTGACCACAGAGGCCCCACCCACTGTTTATGATGGACAGCCAATCGGAGAAAAGCTGGCTTAAGTTGAGAATGAAAGGAGCTAAAACTGCTTGTTTCAGACATAGAAGAAACTGGTGGGCTGTCCACTGTGAACTGCAAATCATGCAGAACTACCTCAGTACAGTTTAAGAGTAAAAATAAGTGAGAATAACAGATCCACTGTGTGAGGTGTAAATCACATGGCCACTTTGCAAAACCTGAGCTGTTGTAGCATAAACTGTGCAGCACAGGATATGAGGGCTTTGCGGACAGTACAGAGCTGTAGGTCACTTGTGTGCAGGAAGTATCCAGGTCCTAACATACAATAGGACTCTCACACTTTATCATCCAGCAAAGATTAAGTTATAAAGTCTGCTGAGTGAGTGGACTAAATTGTGTGGTAGTGTTTAGTTAAAGTAAAGCTCACAACATAGTGTTTCATTTAATAACTAACAGGTTGGATGGCAGCTGTCCTGATGGTGCATGCTGTGACTACGCCCATAGCCCGGAGGAGCTCCAGGAGTGGATAGAGAGACGAAAGTTCTTACGACAAAAGCTGGCCAAAGCTAGGGAAGATATGCTCATCATGCCTGATGAGGTCGACTTTGGAAAATACAACTTCCTGCTTCAGGACTAAGAAGAATTTGACTTTGTGAGCCATTTATGTAACTGCCAAACAGCATTTCAGTTTGTCAAGAGTTTTCAAATCAAAACCAACAGCAGCAGTTCACTTGAAGACATATATATTTACCCCCCCCCCCAAAAAAAACAAACTTGAATTTAAAAAAGTGCATATTTTAATTTTCTTGTGACTTCATGGCGCTATATTCACAGCTCGTGTCTCTCCAGCCAAAACATTAACTGCACTGTGCTGTGAGCGTAAGGCTATGTGGTGCCACACTAAGAAAGAAAAAAAGAAAGATCATCAGTGAAGGTTTCATATGCCATACCTGCAGCCTTCCTTGTGCCTTTGTTGTTTTACCTTCTGTTTGTGTTTTGCTCAATCAGGGGTTGTTACTGAAGTGTGCCTTCATTGTGCAGTTCACTAAGAAAGGAGGTTTTCAAAACTTTCATTGTGCAATAAAATGTCCCCTATATGGCAAGCTGGCTTGTACTTCTGATTTGTACTAGTGCAAAGACAGCAGAGGTCCAATTTTGTGTTCTGTTTAATAAATTTTAACTAATTGAGTGGTGGGGGAGTACTTGACCCAAATGACTGTCTCAACCACGAAAGAATATCATTCCTTTGCCTTGAGAGTCTTGGGTTGTTTTTGTAGTTTGCTTTGGATCATTGTGCATTTGCACTGTGGAGAGCTGTCTGATCAGTTTTGTAACATTTGTCTGAATCTGAGCAGAGAGTGTAACTCTTCACCATTCATTCACCATTCTGCAGCTTCTCTCAGCAGTCATGGTATCAGTGAATGCTAGTAAACCAGTTATAGTGCTATCTGTATAAACTATACTGCCAAAAGCATTCAGTCACCCATCCAAATCATTGAATTCAGGTGTTTAAATAAATTTTATGGTCACAGGTTTATAAATTTCGCCACCTATTCATGCAGACTGCTTTTACAAACATTTATGAAAGAATAGGTCATCCTCAGGGGCTCAGTGAGTTCCAGGGTGGTCCTGTGATAAGATGCTATCTGTGCAAGTCCAGTCATGAAAAATATGAATATATTAATATTAATTATTAATATAAAATATATTCCACAGTCAGCTGTTAGTGGTGTTATAACCAAGTGGAAACGACTGGAAGTGACAGCAACTCTGCCATGAAGTGGTCGGACATGTAAAATCACAGAGTGGGGTCCGTGGATGCCGAGGCTTATAGAACACAGAAGTTGCCAATTTTTGGAAGAATCAACCGCTATAGACCTCCAAACTTCATTTGACCTTTAGATTAACTCAAGAACAGTGCAGCCAGACCTTCATACAATGGGTTTTCATGACCAGGCAGCTGCGTCCAAGCTCTACATCACCAAGCACAACAAACTGTCAGATTCAGTAGTATAAAGCACACACTGGACTCTAGAGCATAGACGATTCATGCTTCTCCATATAGCAATCTGATGAATGATTCTGGATTTGGTGGATGTCAGGGGAATGGTACTTGTCTGGCTGCATTGTGCCAAGTCTAAAGTTTGGTAGAGGGGGGATTACGGAGGGAGTTTGGTGTGGAAGAAGTTGACTCTTCTGACCTCAACACAATCAAACAGCTTTGGGATGAATTACAGCAGAGACTGTGGGGCAGACCTCATGAATGTACTTCTGGAAGAATGGTCAAAATTTCCCATAAACACTACTAAACCTTTGGAAAGTCTTCCCAGAAGAGCTTAAGCTGTTATAGCTGCAAAGGTGGGCTGACATCACATTAAAACCTATTGATTAAGAATGGAATGTCACTCAAGTTCATATGTGTGTGAAGTAAACAAGCAATTTTTTTTTTTTTTTGCAATGTAGTATTTATGGTATCTTTATATGCACATGCCATAACATTCCCACCACGTTTGACAGATAATGTGGTATTCTGTATCCTCCTTGTACAAGTTCATCTTGGTTTCATCTGTTCATAGAATTTTCCAGAACTGTGAAGGCTCTTTTAGATGTTTTCTGCCAAAGTCTAATCTGTAGCAAGTAGTTTTCACCTTATGATAAACTTTGTCTTTTTCATTCCTGAAAGCCTGATTTTGATTGTAAATTTGAACAATATGTCTGCCTCATAAGTGTGCTGACTTAATTAGATGTTGTGAAGTTGTTTTTGTTAACCATCGAAATAATTCTATCCTCATGCACTTTAGCTTCTTTAACATTTTCTGTCGTCTTTCATACATTTGAGGAGGATGTGCGGAGGTACTTCAGGAGAGTGAACCCACGCAAAGCTACTGGTCCGGACGGGATTCCCGGCCGCGTCCTCAAGTCATGCGCGGCTCAGCTGGCTGGAGTGTTCACACATATCTTCAACCTTTCCCTCTCTCTGTCTGTAGTCCCAGCCTGCTTCAAAATGGCCACCATCGTCCCTGTACCCAAATCCTCCACCATCTCATCATTGAACGACTGGCGACCTGTAGCCCTGACCCCCATCGTGAGCAAATGCTTCGAGAAGCTGGTCAGGGACTTCATCTGCTCCGCACTACCCGACTCACTGGACCCTCTACAGTTCGCATACCGCCACAACAGGTCCACTGATGATGCCATAGCCCTGACACTCCATGCTGCCCTGTCACACCTGGAGAAGAGAGACACGTATGTGAGAATGCTGTTTGTAGATTACAGCTCAGCATTCAACACCATCGTTCCTCGAAGCTGGACAGGAAACTGCAGGATCTAGGACTGAGCAGCTCCCTCTGCAGCTGGATCCTTAACTTCCTGTCTGACAGACGCCAAGTGGTCAGACTGGGCAGCACCACCTCATCCCCATCACACTGAACACTGGTGCTCCACAGGGGTGTGTACTGAGCCCTCTCCTGTACTCACTCTACACCTCGACTGCACGGCCACTAACAACTCCAACATCATTGTGAAGTTTGCGGACGACACTACAGTGGTGGGTCTTATCACCAACGGTGATGAGACAGCCTACAGGGAGGAGGTCAGCGCCTGACCCACTGGTGTCAAGACAACCATCTCACCCTCAACGTCGCAAAGACAAAGGAGCTGATAGTGGACTTCCGGAGGTGCAGAGGAGTACACACCCCATCACCATCAACGGCGCCGCTGTGGAGAGAGTGAGCAGCTTCCGCTTCCTTGGTGTACATCTGGCTGAGGATCTTACGTGGTCAGTACACATAAACAAGACAGTGAAGAAGGCGCAGCAGCGCCTCTTCTTTCTCAGGAGACTGAAAAGATTTGGCATGAGCCCCGCATCCTCAGGACCTTCTATCGCTGTGCCATTGAGAGCATCCTCACTGGATGCATCACCACCTGGTATGGCAACACCACCGCTTACAACCGCAAAGCTCTCCAGAGAGTAGTGCGGTGTGCTGAACGGATAATTGGAGGTGAGCTTCCCTCCCTCCAAGACATCTACAGGAAGCGGTGCCTGAGGAAAGCGGGGAGGATCATCAAGGACTCCAGTCACCCCAGCCATAAACTCTTCAGACTACTTCCATCAGGAAGGAGGTTCTGCAGCATCCGGTCCCGTACCAGCAGACTGAGAGACAGCTTTTTCCACCAGGCCATCAGACTGCTGAACACGTCATAGACACCTCACCCTCACTACTGGAACTTCAACATTATGCACTCCATACTGTACATTAATGCCACTGTTTTGCACATACCTACCTCTGTATATTTTATATTTTATATATCTTATTTTATTGTTTACTCTATTTCATTTGTAAAACATGTATATACACACTCACACACACACACACACACACACACACACGTAGAAAAACATATTTAGTACACACATTCAGTAATGTATATACCTTTATATATGGTACATATATTTATTACTTTTTAGATTAACCATTTTTATATTTTGCTTGTTGCACGTTATTGTATTTTGCACAACTCTGTTGCTTGTGAAGCTTGCACACAAGAATTTCACTCGCATGTACTGTACCAGTGTACCTGCACATGTGATGTGACAATAAAGGTGATTTGATTTGATTTGATTTGATTTTTACTGAGCTGGTCAGTGTATTTGTTCTTTTTAACAATGCACCAGATTATTGATTTGGGGCTACTCCTGATGTTTCTGCTGTGTATGTGATAGCTTTATTTTGATTTTTCAGCCAAATGAAAACATCTTTCAGTTGAACTGCCCTTTATTTCGATCTCATATTTAGTTACCTATAAATGGAAATTCATCCCTTCATCTATATGCTTCCCAAACTTTTTGCCTAAACCCCTTGAATTAAAGGGTGAAAGTAGTGTATTTGTATGTGTGGAAGTATACACTCTAATCGGAAAAAGCGTCTGGACTGATGAGTTTCTTAAAACTCAAGAAACTCAAAGTAGTCCAGACACTTTTATTGCCCAGCTCCTTAGACTACAATGACCTGGATGACTGAGAACCTTCACAGATATACACTCTAATACTATAAAGCATTACTTTATAATACTATTATAACACTATAATGGTATTGAGTGTGGTTAACAAGTTTCAGTATAATAGTTTGACACACCTTGAATGGTTAAGTCACTGTGTAGTGCACTTTTTAATCAAGCCACTAGGTGGCACGTGGCGCTTCAGATCCCACAGAGTCACTGCACGTGCTGCCGTGCGTGGGGGAAAAGCCAGAGCCGCGCCGTTAAAGGTTGTTGTTTTGGTTGTGATTCTCCAGAGCCCGCCCCCTGCTTTCTGATAGGCGCTGCGGTATGATTGGCGTGCGCGCGCTCAATTCTCACCGCGTCAACACGCTGAGGGGGCGTGGCTCGCATTGGTAATTATAACTCTTGATTGCGTTCGGACACATGCAGCTGTCCCCGTGACGTTGAAAAGTTGATTCAGAGCGCACGTAGTCGCCTCGCCGGAGTAAATAAGAGTTGTGTTTTCGAGCAGAGCGGGCAGTTTCACAAGTTGTCTAACATGACGGCGGCTAACCAAATGTTTTTCGAGGACAGGAGCGACGTGCCGGACCTGCTCAGGTACTTGGCCGACTGTCCCTTCTCCTTCCCGGCCTTTGATGACAGCGGTAAGCATGTTTTTAAATAACTTTATAATTGTTTTTGCATCTTTTCATGAAAGCTGCTTTTGCTAGCGTGCAGTCTGTAGTTGGCAGAATTATTTAAGTAGCATATGGTGGTGTGTAGTTACAATCATGGATACATTAAGTACGTTTTTATTATATTTCATTACTTTATATGACTTTCCACATAAAGATTTGACACACAGGCCTATGAATATTAAGGATTAAACTATGACACTGGTTGTAAAATGAGTATAATTAATTAGTTACATTATTTTTAAGGTTTATGATTTAATATTGTCCTGTGACAGTTGCTATGTTGCCATTTTATTAGAGAGTCTGAGCTAAAAGTAATGCAGCAGCCCTGCAACTCTTCATGGTATCTTCATCTTATTTATCTTGCCTTCAGTGATACACATGAAGTGGTTTTATACATAAAGCTAATGAAGTGGCTTCTGTTATTTTGACTGTTAAAACTGACTGTTGTTTTTATTACATCTCAGCATTGAACTAAGTACTTAGTCCAGCTCTAGTGTAAAGTTATTTTACTAGCAGACACTTTAAACCCTTCTGTATGGGAAACTGTAGAAGTAAAACCACTCTTAAACATAATTAAATGTCTCCTGTTCAGTTCATTATTTTACTGAGTGCAGTAGTATGTGGTAATGAGAATATCACTCTAATCTCTTGAAATATCACAGGTGATGAAAGGCTGTGAGGTGTATTGTGTCAGCAGGCTGTCTGTGCTGTTTCTCCTGTAGCCTGAAACTGATGCAACAACACTGAAACAGTCCTCACTCAGAGTTTCATCATTTCATTAGCTTCTGTATGCACTCTGCTTGTGTTGTGCACACTTTCTTGCTTACTTTCTGTTAAAAATAAATACATTCTTTGGTGTACTTTTCATTAGAAGTCGCTAGTGCAGTGACATAGGAAATGTGAGAGGGAGTGACATGCAGGGCATGCAAGAAAGACCTCCAACTGAAACTGAACTAGATGTGTTGGGGTTGTGTTACTTCACCTGTGCTCTGATGTCTCCTTAAGTGTTTGACTGGCACTTATGTGGGTACGGACACTTAGTTGCTCCAGTATCACCAAGGTTGGTCACAGTGAGGTTTCGAATATACCTTGACCTGTTAAAAAATAAATAGATAAATAAATCTTAGTATGCAGTCCCTATCTTCTCATGACTAATGAGAGAGTTTGCTCATTTGCTCATCTCTATAGACAACCAGACAGCTAGTTCAAAGGTACAGTGTCAGATTTGGGTCAAACAACTTGCAGTAACGCTGTGGCTAATGATGCATAGGAAATAAAACCACTCTGGAGTTTGATTTCCTTCATAACGACCAGTCTGTATCATCCAGCCCCTGAAATTAGAGTTGTGCTGTCTTAGCAGATTTACAGCAAATGTTTAGCTGTGTGTCATAAGTGTATGTTATACATTGGCATCATGTGAAATCTATGATGACCTAGAGTTGACCTTTGGGGGACACCTTAAGAAAATGTGGTTACAACTGAAAGGAACTCGGCAGTAAAAGCAATAAAACTCAAATAAAGCAAAATGAGCCAGCTAGTAGAAGCAAATCATGTGCCAGTAAAGTCTGGGTATGTTTCTAGTCATGTAAAAATAACAAAAATCCAAAATTATTTATGTTTATGATTATATTTTTAAAATTATTTTAAAATATTTCGTAAAAAAACAAAACAAAACCAAGTTTTGCAGTAGCCTGAGAGTTAGCTTAGCAAACCTGAAATAATAATAATAACATAGATTTGTATAGCGTCTTTCAAGAAAGCCAAGGATGCTTTACAGTAGAGTAGGTAGAGGTTAAAAATAATGTAGCATTATAGAAACTTGTTTTGCTCTTATGGTCTTTCACCATGCTAACTACATAATAATAATAATAATAATAATAATAATAATAATAATAATAATAATAATAATTATTATTATTATTATTATTATTATTATTATCATTAAAATAATAATGTATACTTTCATCCGCACTTTCTATGCACATTTACCTACATGTATATATGTATCCTTGATACCCTGGCATACAATGTTTGGCTTTAGAATTACATGTTTACACATGTTTGTGACATGGAAGACATCCCACATACATGCAAAGTAATTAAAGTGTTAGAAACTCAAATATAAATATTGCCTTTTATTATCTTGTAGTAGCATTATTGACAACCAATGCTGACTCACTAGTACATAATATGCCGGCCCTGTGATATGCAGTGTCTAAGCAGGACACTTTAGTGGCAGATTATTGTGTTATTGTTATTGTGTTTACTGTGGTTGAGGCCTTAATATTTCTGTACTTCCCCCTGGAAAGCATTGTAGAAAACAGCACCATCAAGTTTTAATTTAAATATTTCTCCCTCATCTCAGTGTGCATACAAAGTTTCCTCTGTTCACATGTGTTGAACAACAGCAGACTCCTGTCTCAGCTGTTTCAAGAGTGTAAATTTAATCAGTTTAAATAGACAGCAGAGGGCACTGATAAGTGTTTATTGTGCTCTGGTTTGCTCTGTAGACGCAGCAGACTCCAGCCAGGACCGGTTCTTGTTTTGTATTTTTCCAGTGAGCTGCAGGACCTAGAATGAAAGCTTTGTGTTGTGTGAACCAAAAGCATAACAAATGATTTAACAGTTCATTAACAATATTAATATGCTTCCTACTCCCTCTTCTTCTTCTTATTGTTTCAGTTTGACCTTTATCATGCTTGTAATGCGATGCAAAATGTTGCACATGCGCTCACTAATATTCGTGGCCACAGACACCTTAATAGAAACCCTGGTCTCATGTGTCCCTGTCTAACCTTGTACGTGGACAGAGTGTTAGGACACCAGTCTTTTGGTGTGCGGTTTCAGTGTTCAGCCTGTAGAAGCTCATGGCACTTGTGCTGAACTTGGAGGGAAAAAAAGAAAAAAAATGAATTTCACTGCGGCTGAACATCGTGTTCCTGAAACAAAACAATATGCGAGACAAAGTCGTGCGCGCTCCCCGTCGCGCGGAAACACGCACGTCTCTTTTTTGTGGCAGTGAGGGTTTATTTTTTAGATTAATTATTATTATTCGGTGCAGTTAAACACGGTGAATGTGCTCATTAGAGAGGATCCGGAAGCTGGTGCGTGTAGAGTTAAAGCGTATCTAGGGAAATATGTGATAGACGTTATAGATTATACCTCGCGTGCACTGTTAAATCAATATAAAATAAAAACACTGTCGTGCGCGTGCCCGCTTCAACCAGCTCGCATTGGCTTGCACGTGCAGAGAATCTTTAAGCCACGCCCATTGACAGAGTGTGCTTTCACGTGAGTCGGGTGCGGGCGGGGCGCACGTGTTTGGCCACGAGTATCACGCTCAGAAACCAAGCGACTGCACGAGCTCACAACGTGTTTATATGGGTGTGGGTATTTGCGCTATGCGTGCGCGCGTGACACGCAGTTCTTGCCGTGAAAGTGTGAGTACCTCGTGCCTCTAACGCCTTCTATTAAAGATGTTAATATGATGACTGCACGAGGCCGAGTGTTGCATTCACGTTGCGCTTATAGGGTCTGGGTGTTTTCCTTCTATGTAAAGCCATGATTTCCTTGTGTGTTTGTGGCCAATGAGTAAACGTAGAGCTGCCACAGATTAGAGGCAAAATGAAGCTGCAGTAATATATTCATATATGAAGTACTGACAGCCAATCAGCTGCTACTATTGCGTGAAAGAGGCGTGGCACGAAACTCCTGAATATCCAACGAGCGCGCTCCGTGGGTAAGAAGAAGAGGCTCGGTGTGGTGTTGTTTTTGACTCTAAAAAGCTGCATTTTCGGCTTAAAAGGCTCAAAATCAGCGATAGTGTCGACTCCAGCGGCTAAACGCGGTTCTTGTGTTCCTGTTTTTTGGACGCAGCTCTCGGTAAAAAAGGCAGCGTCGCCTCGGTGTGCTCGGAGCTCGGTACGGAACAATGCCTGGCGAAGCCGCGATGGCAACGGAGCTCCAGCCCAGCGGTAATACCGCTACAGCGTCACCCCAGAAGTCTTTCCCTTTTGTTTTAAAGAAAATTATGGACATACCTCCTCCGAACATCCTGGAGGAAGGAGAAGACGGTAAGCATTATTAATAATTATAAATTAAATTAAAATTAAAATGCTGCCTAGTTTTACAGCTTGTGAATGAACCACGAGTATATAGGTTTTAAGGCTGGGTAGTAATCAGCGTCTGGGGTTTCGCCTAAAACGTGTGGTCGTGGTTTTGGCTCACATGCCCTATGTTGCGTGGAGCAAACGATGAAGAACAAAAAGTTCCTGCTCCTCTGCGCTGAAAATCAAGGCGCTAAACCAGGGCAGAGCGGACTCCCTGGGGTTTCATTATACAGCCAGAGCTACTTTTATTTGGTTCCTGGCTGATGGTGTTTTCTGACTTCCTTCTTTCATTTTAGCATCTACTCCCTCTCTCTGCCTCCGTCTGTCAGACTGCTTGTCGGGTTTCTTGGATGTAGCCCGCCTTTGTTTATCCACTTGTTTGTCAGATGTCACATCACCACCACCCCTTTCCACCCAGCCTCTTCTCATTCACAATTTCACCTTCCTACCGTGTCTCCTGAATAATGTTGTACCATACTGCAAATTTTGGTATCCATCCAACACCCAAGTAAATACGGGGCCAGTATCGCCAATAGCGATACTTACAAAGGCAACTTGTGTAGCAGAGAGTAGTGTGTCATTACTTATGAGGTCATCACCAATTTGCAACACATTTTAATGACTGCTACATCACTGCGATTTTTTTGTAATTAATACAAATAAACATGCATTTCAACTTTTCATGTTTTTTAAAACTGTTTTTTTAGACCTTGAATGTTTAATATATATATCATTTTGCTTTACTTTTTTGTTTCAAAAAATAATTAATTCAGTGGGTTATATACTGAACTTAGGATCGATACTTTGTTTCGATCCTCTATCTTGTTGATACTGTTGTCCTTTGGATTGATCCACCCACCTCTACTACTGAATAATATTTGGACAAAAGAACTGTTCATTTTCAGCAAGCAGCCATTAATTTCACTAATCTTTTATGCTTTATGTCTTTAATGTAGACATAGAGAAGGAGAAGCTGTGCTCATCTGAAGATGTGGATGGAGGAGGGGCTGTGGCAACCAATGCTGGTGGAGGCTCAAGAGGAGGTGGTGGTGGAAGTGGGGGCAGTGGAGGGGTATCAGCCTCCCTGACCCCAGCCATTTGGGAGAAGACCATTCCGTATGATGGGGAGACATTCCACTTGGAGTACATGGACCTGGATGAGTTCCTCCTGGAGAACGGTATCCCTGTGACCCTGGAGGAGGATGTGCTGCAGAAGACACTGACAGTTGAAGACAAAGGCAAAGCCATTCCCAAGGTTATTGCAGCAGCTACCACCACCACTCCTACTACTACTACTGAAACAGCTACTCCCGCTACTCCTGTTGCTGGAGACTCATCATCTCCCCCCTCTGCCTCCATGGCTACCCCAGATCCAGAGGAGCCTGTGACAGTCACCACGTTACAACCAGCTAAGCTAGAAGAAGAACAAGAAGAAGAACAAGAAGAAGAACAAGAAGAAGAACAAGAAGAAGAAGAGGAAGAGCAAAAAGAGGAATCTTTGCCTGAGGAGGCAACGCCAAAAGCAGAAGTGAAGAAAGCAGGTGAGCAGATTTACTGCATGTGTTAAACATTAACACCTGATGAAAACTGTTATTTCCTCGCAGTTATGCAGCTCTAGTTTTATTTAGATTGGTCTAAGAATGTCAATGCTGGCATGGCTACCTAAGTCATAATTATTAATAAATGTTACCAAATCTGGCCAAACAAGCCCTGTGACAGACTGGTGACCAGTCCCAGGTGTAGCCTGCCTCTCACCTCATGACAGCCGGGATAGGCTGGATTAAATAAGGAATATAGATTTTTCCAGTTAAATGTGGATAAACCAACTTTATAAAATGCGGTATGTCAGAGCATTTGTCAGTAGGACAGACCTTATACAGATTTTGGTGCTTGCCCAGCCATTTCTGTGAATTATTACTCTGCTAAAGTGATGTGGTGAAAGGCAGATTTTTGCATATAATTTTCATCTAGGTCTTCAATGCTAATATAGTCAAATAATTTTACTGCAGGCAGTTTAATCACATGTTAACAAACTGACACAGCAGAAGCAGTGATGGACATTTTTTTTTAAAATGTATTTTTAGGAGGTGTCCAACTTAGACACCTTTCATTTGAGCTGCACAGAAACTTTTAAAGCCTTCTTTCCAGTGTGGCATGTAGTGAATTTCTTTTGCTACTTTTTATAATTGTTTTTATGTAGGTATGGTTATTATTCCCACAAAGACTTCAGACCCTCAGTTTGTTTTGTTTTTTTTAAAAAGAATGTTTGCAATGATAAAATGTCTTTGTGGGATCAGCGGCTGAGAGCAATGAAGCCTACATAGCTCCCTAAAAGATTTCACAGTAGTGGTGTGAAGTCTGGCCACCTGGTTCATTGCCGTTTACCTGTCTTGTATCCAAGCTTACTTTTTCCCCTGCTGGACTCTGCAGAACGTAACACGCCCTCCCCGATCGACCCAGACGCCATTGAGGTGGACATTAATTTCCAGCCGGATCCCACAGACCTGGTCCTGTCCAGTGTGCCCGGGGGTGAGCTGTTCAACCCTCGCAAGCACAGGTTCTCTCAGGAGGAGCTGAAGCCGCAGCCGATGATCAAGAAGGCCAAGAAGGTTTTTGTTCCCGATGAGCAGAAGGTCAGTGGAATCAAATTTTCTTCTTCCCAAACTGCAGTTGACATCAGGTCACTCCAGTCTAAAAAAAACACTGTTGTAAAAGCTAGTATATTTCAGCCAGTTTAAGTATGACATATATTTAGAAAATTTCCACTCTTTTCATCTTGTTCAGTTGTCAGAAAAATGCATTTATCAAAATCGGGTTTGCAGAATGTTTAAGCTCCAACTCCATCAGTTAGTTTGTGTTACTATGTGATTACATTAGCCCAATAAAACATTAGAATTGAGCTGACAGTCTCCTCAATCCAATCCCTTCGTTTATGTGGGCAAGTTTAACTCTTCTTTCTGTCCCTTTTCATTCCTCTAGGATGAGAAGTACTGGTCGAGAAGAAAGAAGAACAATCTGGCAGCGAAGCGTTCCCGCGATGCACGCCGCCTTAAGGAGAACCAGATCACCGTGCGTGCATCCTTCCTGGAGCGTGAAAATGCTGCTCTGAGGCAGCAAGTGGCTGAGCTGCGGAAGGACTGCGGTCGCTGTAAGAACGTCCTGGCTCGATACGAAGCCAAGTACGGTCCACTGTAAAAAATAAATAAATAACAGAAAAAAAGAAAACTCACAATAAAACCCATGACGAGACAAAAGCAGAACTCCCTTCCCCGCAAATTTCAACACAGACATAAACACCTAAGGAATCTAAATTTGCACTGTTGTCTTTGCTGACCTCCAGTCACTGTGTTCGGCTCCAGTTTCTAACACGATGCTGGAGTTTTGGATACACACTGGCAGGCAGTGAGGCATGATGGGAGCGGTGGTCACAGGAAGGCCTGTGGAGAGCGCCTGGCTCCTACACTCGGAGAGGAAGTGGACCGTTCTGGATTCTCCCATGGTCAAACACACATGGAAAATGTGGTCGTCTCGAGAAAAGTTCAAAGAGAGTCACGCGACATGAAAAGAGCGGGTCGGTTAGAAAGAATCGCACGCTTTCAAATTCGATACAGCAGTTTCCGTCAGAGCACAGCACACCTTAGTGGACCAAAGCACGAGTAGCGTCAGTCAGAAGTTGCGTATTTAGAAAGGTGCACATGTGCACTCCTCCTGTTTTCCTTGTGTTGCACTTAATTAGGAGGCTCAGAAGAAGAATATTTACTAAAGTGTAGCAGTGTAGGAGAGGAACAGATGAAAAATGAGCCGCAGTCAGGTTCAAGGTGGTACTCCCAGTCTGGAGAGGGTAAGAGGGGGGAGACCTCAGGAAAGGTGTGGTCCAGTCAGAGTTCTTCCGTCACACAAGCACGCCTCTGCACACTGTTTAAAAACAACTGTTATGTATATATAATCATCTCTCTGCACCATTTTTATAGTGTATAATCCATTTTGCACTTTTTCATTAAAAAAATAAAATAAAACACACACGTGGTGTGTGGAGATTAAGCTGGTAGCAGCTGTCTACCTTATTAACGATGATCACAGTGGGAGCTGTTTCAATGGTAGCATACTAATGAAAATGCAAAGTAGGTCTAAAGTTTAAAGCTTCTGTGATTTTTAACATCTTTTTTCTACTAAGATCAGCTTCCAGAGCCTCAAAGATTCAGTGAAGGAGCAGATTGTTTTATATATGGGGAAAGAGTAGTAGTTTCTGTCTGTGGGTTACTGTTAAAGGCATGCTGTGCATTTGATCTCCAAGGCCTTCGATTGTAGAGGGGTATGTTCACATGTACAGTACTACGCACATGTCTTGTGCCACCCTTCATTTCCTAAAATTTTGCTGACAAAGTGGGATATAGATGCAGGATTTTATTGACCCGTGCAAACATACATGGAAATACAGTATCTAAGACAAAAACAGAGTTTTTATAATTGTAACCAGCTTGAAAGTTGATATTTGGAAGGATCACCTTATTCTTCAACACAGCCTGATCTCTCTTAGGCAGCTTTCTTCTCATTTCTTTAAGTCGTCTTCACGAGTAGTTCTCCAGGACATTTAAAGCTCTTCTTGGGATGTTTCTGCCGTTTTGGTCTGTCCTATGTTAACATGATCCTACACTGCTTCAATAATGTTGAGGTCTGAGCTCTGGGGAGGCCAATCCATGACTGATGTTTTTCTATTCAGGTATGCTTTTACTGCATTGTTTGAGATGATTGCCATTCTGAAAAATGAAGCTGTTTCCAATTACACACTTTCCACGTAGTATTGGCTCAAAATCTAACAGTACTTTTCTGCCTTCATAATTTCATCAATAGTAACAAGATCTGAAAACTGTTTAATGCCCATCAAACTGTTACTTTTGATCTTTTGCGTAGATTCAACAAAAAATTAAAACAAGTATGTTTTGTGACCGGCTGTTAGTAACGAAAATACAATTTAAAATGGGTTCTTTGCTAATTTGTCTGTCATCTGTAAACTTTTTAATACTGGCCTTTTTTAATACTTAATAAATTCCTCTGAAAATGGTCTGGTATGAGGACTGGACTGGAATAGTGAAAAAGCAGCCAGTGTCGAAAAAGAAAAAAAAAACTTTGAAAGAGCTTTTAGAAATCCTGGAGAACTATTACTCAAGACTACTTTAAACAATAACCAAATGGGCTCCTTGGAAAGCAAAATATAAAGAAATGAGGGGTGGGTTTAAGAGTTTTTCACAGTGCGTTGGGATGTTTATTTACTGCACACTGCAGTTGGTGTGCTAGAGTCACTGCCTGCCTGCTAACGGTGTAGAGAGGACTGGATTGATTGGTTGCTTTTTGTTTTTTATCTTAAGCAGGCTCAAAGTCGGCTGTTTCTGAACCTTGTAAATATGTCTCCTGGTCTTTATTTTGCTAAGACGGGGACTGTGTCTTTATTAACCCTACAATATTCCTTACATTTGCCAAATAGTTGAATGAGTGCTGTATTTATTCTTGGGTAATAATGCATTTGTTGATTGTGATGTACAAACAATGTGTCAGATAATTTTATTTCTTCTTAGGAATAATACCTATATAATGAAACCAATGACAAAGCAGGGAATTCAAAGGGTAAACTGTGCTTTTGGATGTTTGTTTTAAAAACAGGTTTATATAGTAATGTGGGCTTTATTTTTTGGGGGGGGGGGGGATGCACTCTCCTTTACCTCGTCCAACACTTGCTACTGTGAAAGGTAAAAAGTGCAGGGCTACAAAGTGTTGGTTGAAGCAAAGAACGCGTACAAAGCAGCTTAGTTCCATTTGGCAAAACCTTAAATCCGACTTTATAAACTGAGTTCTTTCCGCCAAAGCGTCTGAGTCTGAATCTTAATTAGTAAATATGTTGCAGACTGTTATGGGACTCTTTATCTCAAACTTATAATTTTTTGATTTTTATCAGCCAGCTTGTGCTCATAATCCTGGAAAGAAAATAAATGTGGCAATAATACTCTGTTATGTAATGCTAGTTTGATTTCAGTAGTGATGTTGTATGTATACTTACTATGATGTACTAAATAGAAATGCCCCAAAGTCATTCGTGCTTCCAGTTCTCAATTCTCTGTAGTCCGGGATCTTAATGCATGAAACCCAGTAAACCTGTCTGTCTCTCTCTCTGTTGTTTGCTTTTTTTAAAAATAAGTTTTATACCAAGTGTACTTATGTCTGTAAACCATTACCGAAAACTAGAGCTCTTTGGTTTTTGGGGGGATGATGTAGGCTGGTGGTGTATTGTGCAGTTAAAAAAACAAAAAGCAGAGCATCTTTGCTGTGATGTCCTTTTGTTTATGACAGCACCGCCTATCCTTGTGCAGCCAGCGCTTGACCTTGTGGTGAAAACAGCTGAAAGCAGCATCTTTTAATCACTGTGGATTATCATTATTATTATTATTATTATTATTATTATTGTTGTTATTATCATTTTTTTTTTATTTGCTATAGATTGATCTATATCTGGATACACTGGAATCAGCTCGTGCTTTTTTTGTGTTGTTTTTTTCTTTTCTTTTTTTTTTCTTGATTGCTAATGTGATTATTTGAGTTTCCTGATAGTGTATTGTAACAGCTGTTTCTTTGGGGTTTTTCTGTCACATTGACCTCCAAACTCGACATCGACTGCACTGAGCTTTAGACATCAGTCTAGCTGATGAATGCAAACTTGGACATTTAAAAAGAAAAAACTCTAAGATGGTACTGGCCAAGAGAAGTTTTTAGAAGCCAATAAAGTCAAGATCATATTTTGTATAGTGATGCATAAAGTATGTAGCAGTTTCTGTTTGATGTGAAGCTCCTTATGAAATCAATTTTCTTTTTCTTTTTAAAGAGGTTGGAGTTTTTCCTCAGTTCTCTGCATGCAGACCTGCAGACCTGACTTTTGGATGTAGGCGCGTCTTCTGCCACCTACTGACAAAAGATGGCTCCTGCACTAGTAAAACCCTTTGTGCCACTTTTGGGTAACATTTGAGGAAAACTAGAATCCTGGATTTCTGAAAGCGTAATTCAATCTGTAAAAGCTGAAGCCACCTATTACATTTAACCCACAAAGCAGGTTTTATAGTTTTACCAGTGCATCAAATAAGAATAAAAGAATAAAGGTGGTAAAAATTGAATCCATCACAGCGGATAATGTACCCCTCCCTGGGATTTGATTTGTTGTTCCTCCTGGTGTTGTGATTAGATTCACCACACAAACACACACATAAAGAAATGCACAAATAATCGACAGAGAACATCTGCTGCCTGCAGGTGGCACAAGTGTGAGTGCGCACAGGTGTTTGCTTTACCTGTAGGTGTGCTCAGAGCACCACGACTAGATCTCCAGGCTAAACCTCAGTTTTAAGGTTATGGCCTGAAACACTTGAGGCTGGTTTGAGATGCTTCGCATCGACAACACCGTGCCCTTGTTTACTTATTTTAAGTAGCTCCCGGAAAACCATTTTAAATCTCTTTCTGGAAACATTTTTAAAGACTTGTGATGTTTTTGGCTTTCTGTTCTGATTTTTATATAAATGTGGGTTTTTTCTCTTGTTTTTGTATTGTCCCTATCATGTATTGGATACATGCAACTGCAGTATCGTGTCCTAATTGTATCTTGTATTATGCATATGAAATAAATTTGGAGTTTTACCGACATGTGGGCTTGTTTTTGACCTTGCCTGATTTGCTGACCAGCTGTGGCGGCTGTGTGACAAACGTCGGGTAACAAAAGGAGCTGGTGGATAAATGGAGGCATCTTCCTCATCCTTAATCCGTGTTCACACACACAATCCGCCTGAGTGCACATTTTTTTTTTTTTTCCTTTTTATTGTCCCTTCATTACCTCTCTCCTGCTGCTCATCAGTATTCCAGCGGAGTACGAGATGTTGCGTAATGATCACATCGACAGACAGGGGAGCAGAATTGCGTAACACATAAGCAGCCTCTAAAGACCAGAGGGATGGGTGTGTAGAGGATGGAGCAAAGATGGCGAGGAAGCAGGAGGTGGGGACAAGCAGTGGAAAGGATCAGGTAGTGGTAAGGATGGAGAGTGGAGGAGGGAAGATAGCTAGATGATGAAAAGAGAATGAGGGATGCGGTGCTGAGGATGCAGAGCTATGCATGTTGTCACACCACTACATGCTCAGCACAGCCACGACATGAGCAAGTCAACCTTCCAGCTGGCTGTACAGACACCAGCACAGGGCAGGACAGGCAGACGGAGTGCTGGGTGATGAAATGCAAAGTAATATCTGCTGGGATGGGTCCAGCTGAGGTGGGCTGGTGAGCAAGCTGGCTGCTCACCATTTGAGAATTCCATCTTTGCTTTGAATTATTGATCAAACATCACTTGAATTTGTTTACCGCAATCAGAGCGATGAGCTGCTCCAGGACTCCAACACACGAACCAAGGGTCTGCTCCAACACATTCCAGCATGAACCCACACAGAGACCACAAAGGAGGAGGACTCACCCCCGCACTCTCACGCACAAATGAGGACGACACAATCAGCTTAATTTTTCCATGCTTATAATTTTTTTTGCCAATCTGTTTTTATTACAAACTTAAAAAAGAATCTCATACAATAAGAAACTGCAGTAGTAACTCCCCATTCCCGAGGGGGCAGCACAGAAAACAGGTCATTGCATCTCAGTAGTGAAATATTCATTATACATCTACAGGGTGTACAGATCAGATACAAAATAGGAAGAATAATAATAAAATACAGGCAGGAAAGAAAACACTATTTATACATCATCTGAACATTTTATTAGATCTATTTTACTCTTAAATGTCAATGTTTTTTTATTCACTTTTTTTTTTTACATAGAAAATAAATTTATTTTATGACAATGAAATATCCCAAAGTGCAAAGTAAAACGCACACATCGATATAAGCAAAACGACATCAGAATACAAAATTCTTGTCTCCATCTTCGTTCCTGCTCAACCCTGATTGTAGAACAGCCCGCATTGACGTTTATGGTGACCCCCCCCCTCCTTTATTCTTTATTCACTTCTTTCAAATATCTAAAAGCTGACTTGCCAGCTTGTGTTATTAGGAGATTTAATACCACCATCACCTCTATGCTGATTTTTTAATTTTGGTTTTAATCAGGATGTGAGGGATACAGAAAAACATTTCTGGTCATGCATAGGACTCAAAGAATCCCTCCAAACGTTTTCACCATTAGCGTCCCTAACGCCATCTAAACCAGGGTTGACAACAGTTCAGAGCCACATTCATTTCCTTCATCTTTTCCCAAACCGGTTGCCTTCCTATTGAAGAGAGATACTGGAGAGAGAGGTAGAAACCCCTTGAATCCTTCAGGGTCGTTTAAAAACTTATGGCATTTCATTGAACTGGAGAAGGGTGTGTAAGTAAAGACAGTCTGGGATTATGGCTATAGTATCAGTACCATAAGGATCTGGCTGATGGAACAAGGGCGGCTGCCTCAAGAAAAACAGATAAAGATAGAAGGAACATTTTGTTCTTTTTGAGATAATAGCAGATCTGGGATTTGAAATACAGATAAATTAAGAGTGTTGGTGAGTTTATAATATACAGAGTGTGGGCTACATGAAAATAGGACTAATTCATTTTTTTAAATTAAAAAAAAAAAAAAAAAAGAATATAAGTTTTTTTGGTTTAAATGTAATGCCTATGGGGAGGAGTGCTGTCAGACTGCCCTCGGAGCACAGAAAGAGGTGATCAGCCATCTTTTCCTACACAAACCCACTGTAAACATTTCTAACTCCAACTGCAAACTGAAGAATGGATACATTTACCCGTCTTATTAGACATATGGTGTACAAGGTACAATACACATTCAATACTTTATTCTGTACATCTTTATTTACGTCTCGATTTGCATATATTCATGTTATTTTTCTGAAAAAATAACTTCAGCATGTAAGAAACTAAACAAAGAATCTCAACATAAGAACTTTTTATACACATATTCCTGGACTCTGCATGTCTTATACAAATGTTTAAGTGATCATTTTCAAAAACTAATACAAAAAATGGTGGAAATAGATTCAAGATCAAAATAGAAAAAAGAAAGAAAAAAAAAAAAAAAGCCTTTCCCCTCACAACTGTAACATTTACAGAGGTGTACACTTCACCCACTCATTCCCTCTGAAACAAAAAGAACTAAAGCTTGCTGCATATGACACTAATGCCACATTGCAAAACCAGCGTGAGGACAAGACAAGGGTCCTTCTCATACAAAAATATCTATAGTCTGCAAAACATCAGCAAAATAACAAAAACAAAACAAAAACAACCAAGAGGGAGACTGACTGCGTCTCTTTCCCGTTTGTGATGCAAATGTAGCTCATTGCAGTTTCCAAAGCATTTCATGACATCTGAATAAAATGTGCAACAGCCAAACGGAGGGCAAAGGAACAGTTTGGCATCGGGAGCCTGGTAATAAAGTGCTGGACAGCTGGACGTGGACATGTGGAGGTTACCCTTCTCTTTCAGGGACGAACCAACAATGACATCAGGCCCGGCTGTTAAACTGCACAACATCAGATCTCTGACAAGCTATCCAGTGACGCGACAGATGCCACAGAAGAACAGTCCTCATTGCATCTCTGTTTGCATCACTGCAGCTGGGAAAAAGAAAAAAAAGAAAATAAAGAGAGCAACCTGAACTGTAGGATTCTGTTTTTTTCTTTGCAACAGCCGGAGGAGCAGAGATCGCTGGAGAATTTTAAGAGGAGGGAGAGAATAGTGAGCCTTTGGCTTCAATACCATTTAAGCCCATCAGAAACGTGCTCTGGGTGTTAAAGTGTCGCTTTCTAAGCCAGTACACCCCGAATGGCACAGGGGGCAACAGAACCCTCTAGCTGCTTCTCTCTCTTCCCGTCTCCCTCCCTCCCTCCCTCCTGTCCATGCAGAGGAAAACCTCTCCTTCATAGTCAAAGTCATGCTAAGCTATTTATCACAATCCCTAACGCTGAGCTGCTGCTGCATTCCCACCCCCACCCACCCTCACCTCCCATCCTTCCCCGCCTGTTCACCTTCATATGCTGCTGACTGGTTTATGTTTGAATACGTGTGAAACCATCACTTGCATCTTTATGTGCACAACTGGCCTAATCAGCACATTGTTATCGTCTTAAAATTCAAAAGATTCATTTGTTTTCACATTCATATAAAAGGTACCCCCCCCCCCCACCCCGAAATCCATATTGCCGACCTTCACAGCTGCAATTTCCCTTGACAGGTACAATACATTCAACTACATTACTTTTAGGGCCTCGATTCTCCCCTTATCTGCCCTCGCTTCATTGAAACTCCGGTCACGTGCCCATTCCAGCTGATGATAACCTGCTTTCAACATGCGTCCACCAACAAGACTCGAAATATGCCCGTGCGTCAGGTTGTTTCAAAGGTAACAGGGCTTCACCGTGCAAGCAACGAGTCTCTCAATCACTCTGAACCACGACAAAACAGAAGTGAACTATACGCACAGAGAGCAGAGCCCCTCCACCAACCCCACCCCGTATTTGTGGCAAGTAGGGCAGAGCAGATTGCAGAGCAAAGTGCTGAGTTTTCCACAGCCGTCGTTCCCTGCAGGACTTGGCAAAGTCCTTTTTCACAGCATGACAGTGCAGTGCAAAATGGAGCTATACTAGAGTCCATTAGACTACAAGTTCCAAAAAACAAAAGAAGAAAAAAGGGGGGAAAAAAACCCCAAAAAACCCCAAAAACAAAACACACTCACATTAGCATTCATTGCAAAATCATAAACATGAAATTGGAGAAGGCAAAAAGGTAGACAGAAAAAAAAAAGCACCCATTCAAGCCAACACAAATCATGACGAGTAACAGCAATGGAGACGGGAAGTAGGAGGAGGGTGTGGTTTGGGGCAGGTTATAGAGATACCAAACAAATCACACTAAATATTTAGTGGACATTTTAAATCTTCGTAGTAAAACTAATTCTTAACACGCATTAGTATTAGAACAATTTGTTAGAAAAACTGAAAATATCAGGAGGGTCATTGCCGTACACCCAACTGCTCCTGCAACAATTCTTATTACAAATGAAGGCTTAGTTGGCCAGCACGACAGGCTGGAAAGACTGGCTGGGATATTGCAGGTTGTAGCTTCCTAAACCCTCAACAAACGGCGGCTTCTCCATGTAAGAGATCCCTCCACTGCTGCCAATGATGCCCACACTCTGGGCAGGAGGGCTGGAGAACGGATCAAAGGGTGGGTGGGTGTTGATGGTGTGCGGGGGCTGGAAAGGGCTGGTAAGAGGCTGCATGGGCTGGGTGTCTGCATCGAAGTAAAGAGGGCCTGGGGATCCTGGGTAGACAAACTCTTTGGCGTTGGGGGAGAGCTGGCTGTGGATGGGACCCCCGAGGGAGTGCAAGGAGAGAGAGAGGGGCTTGTGCTTAAGCAGCTCTGGTGCTGAGATGGTGGTAGGAGAGCGGGAGAGTATCCTCTGGGATGGTGGTACGATGACACCAGAGCCTGCAGACCCTGACCCGGCCCCACTGCACTTCTTCATTTTGGTGGAGCCGAATTTAGTGGCGGCGAAGCTGGCAGTGGTGAAGGTGATTGGTTGTGGACGGGCAGCAGGAAGAGCAGCAGGTGGCTGCTGAGTGGAGAGGTAGGGCAGACCGCCGCTCGGAGGAGAAGGAGTAGATGTGTTGGAGGAATGGATGCTGGGATCGGTGGGTGTGCTGGAGCTGGGGTAGCTGAAGATTCCAGGGCAGGACTGGGCAGACAGGGGTGTGGGAGAACTGGAGAGTGATGGCATTAAGGAAGGAGATGCCTGACTTCCAACTGGTACAAACACTTGAGCATCTGGATTAAAGCCCAAGCTCTTGGCATCCTCCGTCTCTGCATCTCCTTTGGCCTCTCTGATGACCCCTTCGGCCGGCTCGCTGTCACAACCGAGGCCAGGGGGGTCCTCCAGATAGAGCACTTTCACTGCACCCTTCTCTCCAATTTGGTAGGACACCTCATAAGGGTCAATCCACACACTCAACTCTGCAGGAACATTTGCCCGCACCTCCTCCGTGTCCAGCCCACTTCTTTTGGCAGCCAACTCCACCACAGGGTCCCTCGGCGCACCCAGGTGAATGCAGCGGAAAGCAGAGCCCCTGAGCGGGGCCTCGGGGTACCAGTGACCCTCAAAACGAGACACTAGTATCCTCTCCAGCTCCTCGCCAAACAGGTCGGCTCGTCGACGAGGCAGCTTGTTGTACAGGTAGGACACGATGAAGTTGAGAGCGACTTTCACTTCCAGATGCATGTCTGCAGCAGGTTAGTGCCAGTGTGGGAACAAAGTGTTCAAAGAGGATGAGATGAAAGTGAGGCAATGCAGTAGCAACAAATCTTTTTGTCCCCCTCTGGCTTATTGTGCAGTGTTTGATTCTTTTAGTGTCACCATGGTAAAGGCACCTTGAAGGCAGAGGCTGCAGGTTGCAGGCTGTTTTGTGTTGGCAGATCCTCAACTATGAAGACAAGAAGAGAAGAGCAATTTAAGTTTGTGTGAAAATGAGGAATTTGTTTTTCTGCTGATCTCTCACAACAGACAGTTAATGTGGTATTTTTGGAACACAGAAAGACGGGGCTACAGGGGGATTGTAATCAGAATATTATTTTATAGTGAGCTTTGAAAAAAAAAAAAAAAAAAAAAAAGAAAAAATCATAGAAGTCTTACGTACAAGACAATCACCCACACAAAATGCATCACAACAGAAGAAATTCCTGCCAATTACTTTGGATACAAAAAAAAGAAAAAGAAAAACATGCCAAATCGTGATGGAGTCATAAGCTTTCAACATCACTGAAAAGTGCATAATACATGCGCCTGCCAACCAGTGCAAGCATCGGGATATGGATTCAAATGTCTACTGGTATTCTATTAACACAGTACTGATATGAAGTATACCTCCTGCACGATTGTCACTCAGAAGCAACAATCCTAAAACGTGCCCTTTTTTATTTCCTGTTTATCAGCCTCAGGATGTACTGATGGATGTAACAGATGCTGTGCGCTTCATAAATCCTGCATAATCTGAATGCAATTGCATGAAGTGCTTCTTGCTTTAATACACAATCGCACAAGAGTCCACTCGTCACCATGCAGATTCCAACTGAGAGCAACATTATATGCATATCATAATACAAAAGGATGCACTGGAGAAGATGTGTAAAATGGAAGGACAGTTAGCCGACTCCATAGAACACAGTTTCCCATGATGCACTGAATGTGTTCAACACCACCCCATCTCCCTCCCTTCACCTCTCCTCCCCTCCTCCTTCTTACATGCACACAAACAATTCACTCACATTCACTTCCCTGCCAGATGGGGATTCGGAAGCTAAGATTAGAAAAACGCCTCAGATTAAAGGCAATTCTAATGTTGCTACAGATAAAGCTGCACAGCCTGCACGCAGGGCTGCAGGGGTGACACAAAACCACAGGTCTTGCATTTTTCCCCTTGCATAAAAAAGGGTGACATTGAAGGATAAGATGGGGGCTGTTAGGATGAGGCTATAAGTAGGGCCCTATTTTTGCATCATCTGAGGTGCAAATTCCTCACCTTAATAACAAGTTACACTGACAAAGAAAGGACTGCACCGGTCTTTTACCTGAAACAGCCATCATCAGTGTCTCCAAAAACCATAAGTGCACAAACCTCTAAGCCACCTACTGCATTTCCCACCTCTCATTTAAAAAAAAAGGGAAGCAAGCAGCTAGATACACAAGATCCAATGTCAAACAATGACATTAGAGAAACAGCTCAGCTGTTGTCCGCAGATGTGTGGCTTTCAGAGTGAAATCTGAACAATACAAACAAGACTCCAATCTTTCCACAGCCACAAGCCCCACCACCTTGCATAACTTAAGCATTTGCATTTTCACTGGCAGACTTGATTCTAGTCTCGTTTTCCTTCTGGTCAGGTCATCAGCAGGATCTGGGGTGGCATTTTTTTGTTTACATGCAGGCATTAGCACAGCACTGACCGAGTGCTGCTAAACATCCACTACATAACCAGACAAGCAGCACAGCTACACAATTTGCTATGAAAATAACAAAAACAAAAAACTGTGTATAAGGGCAACAGAGGGAGGCCTGCATGCTTGCCTGGAATAAGGATATGAATGTTGCAGAGATTTGTACTCATGTCCCTCACTTACCACCAACAGAAATTAAACTGTCTGCTACTTTAATTTGCCTTGCGTTTGGAATTTTGTGCACATGTGCCTGCTTAAAAAGGAGACAAACATGGACAAATATCTTCAATGTTTGCAAGAAAGCATTAAGGTCTACCTGGAGGGGAAAGGATTAGTGACATTTGCGAGTCAAAAGGCAGTGGACCAGAGAGGACATTGGTTTAGCTGACGTGCAAGTGGAGAAGCCTTCCCTGGCAAATTGTCGCTGTAAATTAAATTATAAAGCTAATTAAGTGGTGAGCAGCCTATCGACCAAGTATCTGAGGAACGAAGGCGGCAGCCCTCTCTCTCTCTCTCTCGGCATAAACACCCCCGCAAGCACAGCAGAAGGAAAATAAACATGAGCTGAACACACTCCGGGAGGCTCGCTTTAGCTAATCTATAACGGGCTCGGGCAAAACAAAAGCTGTGTCTTTTCAGGGGCTCAAACCTGTGCACCTTCTCTAACGGACAGCTAAAGCTTCTAGAAGGGAAAATAGAAGAACAATAAGAGCAACATCCCGCTGTCAACAAATTGCACTCTAATGACATTCACATAAAAGCAACCAATTCCGCGCACCGGCTGACGGTTAATTACTCACCTAGCCTCACTGATGTACTAGCTTGTCTCGCACTCCTGCGTTTTGTTTTTTAAATTCCCTTACGAGGACTCCGATTTCATGTGTCGACTCACTGCTTCAGATGCTAAATAGTTTGTCTTTTTTTCACCATCATAAATATATATATGTTTTTCTCCCCCACTGCTGCCCAAATAATTGAAAGCCTCTCCAAGGTTTCCCCACTTTGTCTTCAGCTGACAGTTTGCATGGAGGGTCCAGTAAACTTTGCTGTTTGACAACCCAGCGTATTTATACAGTGTGACTCGCCCACACCCCCGTGACGGCAGGGACTACTTTCTTCCTATTATTATAATCTTTTCAACATAGCGGTTCTGACGCTCCTGACGTAGCATAATGTGCTCCTGTCGCCACAATATTATTATCTGTATTTCATAGGTTTAGTTTACCCAGATATATGGTGATAAAAAAGAAAAGACTCCTTAATTTCTGCACAAATAGCATGGTGTTGATTAATCACTTTTCTCGAATAGACGAAAAGCCAAACACCCCACTGTATAGTCGGGCAGTGCGTTTTTCCAGCTATTATAACATTATAAATGGCCCAGCGGGATCTAGTTATATGGCGGAGGGATATTTGTAGTTTCATATGGTGCTGAACAATTTACTAAAAATATAAGCAGTGACAGCAACAGAGTCCCAATTGGCGGAGATAGGGGAGGACCCGCACCTTATTGGACTACAGCGGCTAAAGCGACCAGACTTTCATCGAGGGCTTGTGGGAAATGGTGTTCATGTCACAGAATGACATGGTTATGATAGCAGTAAAAATATTGCGTGTTTGTTGTTTTTCTCTTTAGTTACGTGCATATGTCATATTTTTTCATATAAATGTAAAGCCTACAGAAAAGAAACATAAACCGAAAACAAAAAGTCAAAAGAGCAAAAATAAATAAATAAATAAATAAATAAAATCCATATACTGTACAAGAAACTGCCACAGTGGGCTTAATTTAAATCAATGTTATTAGTTAAAAGGTCTCTATTGAGCATTTTAGTTGCCCTATATATATATATATATATATATATATATATATAACCAAAAACATTTTCCTTTAGATATGCAATGTTACTGATTCAAATATATATATATATATATATATATATATATATATATATATATATATATATATATATATATATATATATATATATATATTTTTAAAGTTTTTAGCTGGATGTCAAACATATGAAAGACTCTTAAGCATATTTACATAGTAAATTTCACAATGGTATAAGCATCAGCAGTAAGTTAAAGTGTAACTTCAGTAATGATGCTGAGAGAAAGAAGTGTTGATTCATGTTTTTTAATAGATGACTTAAAACACTAAACTCTAATATCAGGGGTTTATTTTAAGTTTAAAGAATATAACAACTGGTAAGATGGTGAGTTTTACTTCTCACTGCCCATGTTATGTTGTAGTATCCATTCATCATGTATGCTAATTTGCTTTGTGGACTGTAAAACCCTAAACACAATCAGATGACAGAGAGAAATGCCTGTAGTCCTCCACTTCAGTCATTGTGAACGTTGAAGGAGATGTGTTCCATAGACACCTTATACTTGTATTTCCTTCATTTACATCCGACACTACTATGTTCTATTTAAATCCAGGTTTCTTTTATAGTTTGCAGTGAAATTTATTAAACCATTGTTCAATGGGCCAGAAGTGCAAGTCACTCTTTACTGACACATTGTAGATAAGTTTATTGCCGGACAACACGGCTAACACCCTCACACACTGTTGCATTTAGAACTGAGATTCTAAGTTGTAAGCAGAACTGCTTAGCCAGGAGCATGTATCCCCACTTTCACAACGCTAAGGTGTCAAATCCACAACCCCAACAGATGGTTTCACCCTTTTGGTTTCACCAAAAAAGTAGCACAAAAAGATAACTGACTCAACAGTGATAAGTAGAGCCACCCTAGGCCGATATTCAAGCCTCTACAGATTAAAGAAAAATATGTTTAATAATTCAACAAGACTCGCGTCTTCAACGCATGTACATTTCAATTTTGGAACAGGCTCAACATTGCCATTGTTTAATGGTTTTTAGCTGCTCTCAAAAGTCATCTTATGGCTTGAATACTTCCAGCTGATAAGGAGACTTACTGCATTTCAAATGCACACTCAAAGGCTTTAAATATTCACTTTCTCTGTAATGACAGTATCAAACTACAGAGCAGTGTTTTTACTAAAATTCAACATTTTCAGATGGATGCGTTTTATTTTTTTTTATTTCACTGTGACAACCCCCAGAATGCATTTTTTTTAGGATGCTATTCTTGCAGTTTCCATTTTTTATATTTTATGCTTTTGGAGTGAGGGTATCTAATACGCACGTTGTCACTGTGTTTTGTACTACCAACTATTAAAAGAGCACATAGAGGGCAGGGAGGGCTCTGCTTTTACTTTGAGCAGTCTGTTTTTATTTTGTCTAGTGAATGTGTATTTTTCAAAGGAGATCTGCATCAGTTTGATTTTGTTAACACAAACTTCATGTGAAGTTCACAACAGAGGTAAAGAGATTTAGAGTTCATTATGTATCTAAGACATCCCTGCAGTTTAACCAATAAAAGTGGGTATCATTTGCATGGCAGTGAAAATGTATGCTCTCATATTAGGGTCCATAAACAGTCTTGAAGTAGCAGAACAGGAAAAAAATGCAATATAAAGGATATTACTGAAAATGTCCTCTTACTGCCAGTGTAAAACATGTATACAACATTATATACACAATATATATGAAAATATCACCGGGTGCTCCTCTTGGACCACATGCAGAATAACAGAACTGTTGTGGCTGTAGCTGCATCTGCACCTCTGTAGCCATGCTAGTGCTGACCCACAATGCAATGGTTGTGCTCTTAGCTAAACTCTGGTCATGTGACCATCACAAATTCTACCTCAACCAAACTTTACAGCACTTTACACTTTATAACACTTTTAACAAACACTTATTTTGAAATCACATATTTTAGACAGGTTTTTTAAGCAGTGCTGGCCTTTTTATTATCTTGTCTAATACATCAAATATATGAACTAAATTAAACATGAATCTATCACAGAAAAATATAAAACAAACACCTTTATTTAACTGTCTCAGAAAATAGAATAACAGTGATTCTAATAACAGGAGTCACTGAGAGCAGTGTCTGACTTTCATGTGTGTGTGAGTGTGCGTGTACCATGTTTAGATATCCTTCTGGAACCAAAAGCTGGAATGTTACTGTACTTTTGGGGACCAACATTTTTTATGGAGACAAAATTCTGGTCCCCATGAGTTTGAAGGCATGTTTGAGACCAGGTTATGGTTATGTTTTTGTGGTGTGTGTGTGTGTGTGTGTGTGTGTGTGTGTGTGTGTGTGTGTGTGTGTGTGTGTGTGTGTGTGTGTGTGTGTGTGTGTGTGTGTGTGTGTGTGTGTGTGTGTGTGTGTGTGTGTGTGTGTGTGTGTGTGTGTGTGTGTGAGTGTGTGTGAGTGTGAGTGTGTGAGTGTGTGAGTGTGTGAGTGTGTGAGTGTGAGAGTGTGAGTGTGAGTGTGTGTGAGTGTGTGTGAGATCTCTGAATGTTTTACTTTTCACCTTTGGAAATTCCACCATAGGCATGAAGGAGAGATTGGAATTGCAGATTGGACTTGGATTTGGTTTTACTTCTGTTCATTGTCATCATCATCATCATCATCATCATAATGATTGCTGTGTTGGATTATAATTCTGAAAAGGATTTGGACTTCCATTACCTTCCAGGTGGACTGCAGATTCTCAAGACTTCCAAGGTTTTCTCCACTGATTATAACTTTGAGAGAAGTGGGATCAATCAAGGAATCCTGCTTTCTTGATTAATTCCATGAATTACCTCAGAGTGGGTTAATTAAATAAGTAGAATTGAGGTGATTTGATTATTCTTTATTATTATGTTTATTTATTTTATTTTGCTTGGCTCCTGCCAAGCTGTTTTAATCAAATCTTTATATCAGCAGAACTCTGCAATATCTACTGGGTAAGACTCAAAGGATCAGGGATTAGGACTTTGTTTAATGTAATCAACTTCCTGTGTAGGGCAATATAACTTTGATTATTATTTCTGTTTAATAAGCACTACGAAAAATTTTGTCTTTGTCCGGTCAGTGATGCAGTTTTTTCTAGCGCCCAGCAACAGCTGTGACGGTGTCTTCTTAAATCATGCAGGGCCTCCCTGTGACTTTCTCAACCACTTTATTTAAAATCCAGTCGCCCAATCAATGAAGCAGGAGTGCAGACACAAGGATTCATCCCAGATTCATCCTACTTTATCGATTCTGCAGCACAATCTTTACTTGTATAGTAATGCCACCATGTCAATAAATTTAAAACATGATAAAAAAAACAAAAGACACATAACTTTTTTTCTGAAACAAGTGCAGAGAAAAGGAGCACATAAGAAATACTGTTAATGTAAATGTGACCTGTGGGATGCGCTGATTAAATAGGAAATGAGTGAGTTCACAAGGTTTAATGCTAACACAAAACAGTCTTTTTATATACGTGGAAGTAGCATCAAACAAACAAAAGATCTACTTCATTAAATACATTCAAACTTTATAATTTACGATAGTACGAGGGAGACAGGATAAGCCGTTTTGGGCTGTGTGACCTACAAAGTGACGTTTAATGACCAGAAAAAAATTCACTTGTTACTTCCCGGACCTGAGAGCAAAGCTGCACATGTTGGGGAGGTTGTCATGGGAAAATTTGCTCCAGCCCCGGGAACGTCAGCTGTGCCTGTGTAACGGAGGGACGAGACTCACTTCTCTTTAGTTTCTATAAGAATCATATCAGGTTTTAAATGCATGCAGACATAAGTGATGTAAGTCTCAGGTAAAACTATTATATCTCTTAACTGCTGCATCATTTACAGAGCAAAGCTTAGCCTAACTCTCAGCATTAAGAAAACAGTGTCTGTGTCTTTTCCTCCAGAGCTCAGTCCTCATGAGAAGCCAATAAGTTACATTTAAAGATCAAAACAGGTTGCACAGATAAAATATCTTACCTTTACTTTGATGCCCCTCCCAAATATAAAACACAAGATAACTAAGTTATAACAATAAGCTAAAATACATTTAAACTTGTCAGAGACTGTTTTTGTTTGCTGCACATACTTTTCTGGTCGCTGAATGGTTTTTCTCTTTTAACTTATTGTGAAACCTCTTGAAGCTTCCACAGTGATGATGATGTACAATCAGGCAATTCAAAGTTTGTGATTTTTTTTTACGAAATTAAACGTGAGTTTTATTAATTCACAGATCTTTACATAATGGCTGCTCAGTGACTTCGTGGTTCCTCTTACATGTCAGGTTCAGTAACGTATGGAGGATCTATTGGAAATTCTATCCCCAGCCCTCTGCATGACCTCTTTCACTACATCCATGAATCTTCTCTTTCCCTCCAGCCTGGCAGCTCCATCATTCACCACATCATTGTCCAATGAGTCCACTATAACTGAGTACAATATTTCACCTCCAGGTGGCAACACTACTGCGGTGACCCTGAGAGGCCAAACGGACTGCAACTAAAGAAAACACCAGCAATAAGAAAAACGCTGCAAAAGCACACAAAACACAATGGAAAAAGGAAAACCGACAACGGAAATAGGAAAAGACAAAACAGAAATAGGAAAAACGACAACGGAAATAGGAAAAACGAAAACAGAAATAGGAAAAAACAGATTTCCAAAAGCACAAGGGAAGTGTTTCTGGGGAGACAATAACCCGACGGACCAGTTGCAGGAACCCAAAACATGCTAGGTGTGTTTGATCATGATTCATATAATACTGATCACAGATTTTTAGGCTAATAGGCTAACACACTTACCTCTCATCTTTTCTTTCCTCACAAAACCGATAGATCCTCCACTTCTTTTAAGTGTCTCCCAGCGCAATTCTTAGCATATTTTGGTTCGTGCAACTGGTCCGTCGGGTTATTGTCTCCCCAGAAACACTTCCCTTGTGCTTTTGGAAATCTGTTTTTTCCTATTTCTGTTTTCCCATTTCTGTTTTTTTTTTCCTTTTTCCGTTGTCGTTTTTCCTATTTTCGTTGCGTTTTGTGTTCTTTTGCAGCGTTTTTCTTATTGCTGGTGTTTTCTTAAATTGCAGTGCGTTTGGCCTCTCAGGCCACCGTACAACAGACTGAAGAAAAAGCTCAAACTTTATTTAAAATAACAAACATAACACACTCCAGAAAACAGTAATATGAAGATCAGTCATCAAATCATCAAAAAGTTTTCATTCTTTAATTGTCCTGTCAGTGGTCCCGATGACAAACGCGCTTCGTTTGCTTTCACAGGGACCTCCGCGGCCGCCGTACAGAGGACGTGAACAAAGATGGTGCTGGAGAAGAAAGGTTCCGGTGAGTATTGGTTTGTTTGAACTGTTCTTTTGTATGTAAAACACTGTCATGCAGTCAGACGGTGTAAAAACGCTTTAACAGAGAGACCCTCTGTTATTCTATCGTCTCTAACTCGGAGCTCACAGAGGAAACGTTGGTTTTAAACTCAACTCCGGTTTTCTGAGCGGTTCGTGTTGTTTACTGTTAATGTTATTATTACTGTTTTTATAGAGCTGCAGGGTTTTATTCTAACATATACATGTTAAATAGAAATAGTCCAGTTATTAAAAAAAATCAAACTTAAAGGAGAGGATCGACCGTAGGTAGGTGATGCTACGTTGCCGTTTATTTAACCAGGACCACCTGAAGGATTTTGGGTGTTTTACTGAAGTAAAAGATGTTTTATGGGCTCCAGCTGTGAGCCGAATTTAAGTTAAGTACATAACTGGTTCAGATCCTGTTTGATGAGCTTTCAGACAATAATACGAGAACAGAACGAGATAAAGTTAACGTTTTCACAGCGCGGTTTGGTTTGATTGGAAGGAAACACTACAACTACTATTAAAGGCCAATTCAGGGACACAACATCCAACTTTTTCCAGTCCTACATTGATAGCAGGCTTTTCTGCTGTTACTTTCTCCTTTCCCTGCTCTCAGTCTCACTGTGAGTGGACCCCCTCACACATGGAGTGGAGCAGAGAGATATTGTGAACATTATGTTGTTGTAAGTGCATCGAAAGCTTCCTCCCAGGAGTCCCACTGAGCATGAAGAGACAATGAAGCCGACAGGGAAAACATCACCATCACTGGAGCTTTTCATGGTCACACTCTGTGTTTAAAACTTTTGCAGACCTGTAAGCTGTTACTGTGACAGGTTTGAAATCCCTTAAACTGCTGATCCTTTGAGCTTTCAGCTGTTTTCTCCTGCTCAGAATGAACCTCTGTGAGGCGACTGTGTGCTGAATCACGATTAGCAGTCCTGATGATTTCCCTTTGGTTTACATGCTGGAAAAACTACACAGAACTTTATAGAAATTAGCTGAGTCCATGGGACTTTTGTCACTGATACCAACTGTTGACCGACTGATGGAAACTGTGTGTTTGTATCCGACAGCTCGGGTGGAGGCCGGTCAGCGCAGAGTTTTGGATGAAGCTACCAGACAGAGGAGGCTGACCCGTCAGCTGGAGGCTCTGGAAAAAGACAACTTCCAGGTCCGTGTCTGTGATTTAAGTTGACTGACAGCTTTTCTGGTCTCACTGAACTCTAACATCCACACAGAGCTTCACTCTGTACACTGGGTTCACTTCATCCATCTCACATTCACATAGAAACAAGCACAGGTGGAGATTTTAAGCGGGACTTCTTTAGAAATCCTCTAACGTTGAATTGTGCAGTTCAGGCGACTAATCAGAAGAAAGCTTAGAGCTCTCTCTGTGTATGTCACACATTACAGTAACCTGTAAGGCGCATGAGCTGCTAGATCACTGATGTTCTGCTTCTGTCAGGGTCAGAGGTCACGACCCTCTAACCCTCTTTCACCATCTCCAGCTGCTCCCTGTGGTCTTACAGAAACTAGAAGTGGTGAATGAATATACATAAACGTGCTGTTGGTATAATGAAATACAAAGATTTTAAATATGTCCACCTGTTAGTGATGCTGATTGGCTCATGTATGTCTAACAGGCTGTTAATAAGCAGTCTGTAATGTTGATCAGCGATGACATCTTGTTTTGTGTTTCCAGGACGACCCTCTGTCCTCCCTCCCTCCCCCAGGTCCTACTGCCCGCCTACCTGCCTTCAGTGAGTCTGAAGAACCAGGTGAGTTTTTCACCCTCTGATCTGCACATGAAACCTACACTTTTGACAAAAGGGCATCTTCCTGACCATCCCTTTCACAATAAAAGCTCTTTATATAGCTCTACTGTGTTCCTGTACTAGCAGCAAAAGTCTTACAGAGGTACACGGTAGCAGCTGAAATCTTTATTCCTTGAAACTTGAGTAGCTGTATATAGGCTGGTACTTATAAAGTACTTTTCTATTCTAATTAAGTATTCAAAGAACTTGGTTAACACAGCTCTGACATTTCTTGTATTCACAAATTGAGGCATCTGAAGCATTTCGAGTTCATCATCAACCAGATCAAATCCTGTTTAAAAACCCGCAAATATTTTTCCATTGTCACCACACCGACCAATTTAAAAACGGAAAAGTTCATGTTAGGAAACGTGTTTGTGATTAAAAATCTTCCAAAAAATCCCCTAAACATTTTCTGTCCTCCTCCTTCTCTGTCTGTGCGTCCAGAGAAGAAGAAGAGAAAGACGAGGGGCGACCACTTCAAGCAGCGTTTCAGGAAGAACTTCACCACGCTGCTGGAGGAGGAGGTGAGTCAGACGCCTTCTCTCCTCTCGCTGATTGGCTGAAAGATGGTCGTCAGCTGACCCACTGTCCCCTCTCCTTTGAATGGTAGAATCTTTCAGAGAAGCCGGAGCCTAACTACCTGTCAGCAGCGGCCCCGCCATCCTCGCTACCTGCACGCCACTTCTGCTGCGTCTGTGGGTTCCCGTCGCACTACACCTGCACCACCTGCGGGGGGCGGTACTGCAGCACCAAGTGTCTGTGCACACACAGAGAGACGAGGTAAACATACCACATGTTTTTCAGAGATCTGGTTGCTCAGGTTAGATAGATGTTCAGCACCAGTTACCATGACGATGTACCAGGTCAGAAGTTTACCTCATGTCAGCGAGCAACTTCTCCAAAAAGGGCCGCCTCTTGTGACTGGATGGACACTTTGGCGGTCTTGGTTCAGTTTTGCAGGGTCGCTGTAAGAACTTGAACCACTACAAGCAGAACGAGGACCACCATCTCTAAGAGTCGGAGGTTATCTGCAGGATCAGGCTCACTGAAAAGGGAGCTGCAGGTCTAAACAGACTTTAAACGCTCTCTGACCTCACAGCTGGAGGCGCTGTGATGTCACCATCTAAAGAAACTGGAAAATCTCCTGACCAGAGTTCATGCTTAACAACATCTTTTTTTCTCCTGTGTGTCTCTGCAGGTGTTTGAAGTGGACGCTCTAACTGCCACCACCTTGTTGCCATGGTGATGGAGGTGAGGGTTGCATATGGGATGCATGAAGCTGCATCATAAAGAGAGTTGGAACCCTTTGTGGCTCTGCTGGCTGCTGTGAGAGCAGCTGGACAGAGACTCACCTGTGCAGGTGGACAGGAGGCTGCTTGTGATGTCACAGGACTGCAGATTCACTCAGGAGATTTGGCTGCTTCAGTATTTCTGTATATTTTTCTTTACACTGTCAGTTCTTTGTTTACCGTTCATAACTTAGCTCGGGGTGCAAATGAAGAGACATGCCTGGGTTTGTTGCATCATCATCTGAGTGGACAGAATCAGATTAATTGTAAATATCTGTGTATCTGTAACTTTAATGTTTTCTTTATATTTCAATAAATCAGATCTGACTTCACACAAAGTCTCCTGATCCAGGACTGGAAATATCAGCGACTCGATCTACTGCATCCATCTGCAGTCATGTTTCTGTCTCTACGAGCCGCTCACATCACTTGAGATTTTTCTAAGTACAGGTCATTCCACATTATTTCATCAAACACCTCCCACCTGACCATCAAACATCTGACTGAAAAAATTCCAGCAGAAAGTTTTAAACATTTCTTACAAACTCAAATTGATTATACTTTGCTTCAGAGAATAAAGAGGCGGACTTAAAGTCAAAGGTTAAATTCCATCTAAGCTGTTGTTTGTGTCAGAGTTTGATGCTGGGGTTGGTCTGATGGAAGAGTTACAGTAACTCAGGGGTGGGCAACTCCAGGCCTCAAGGGCCAGTGTCCTGCAGGTTTTAGATGTGTCCTTGATCCAACACAGCTGATTTAAATGGATAAATTACCTCCTCAACATGTCCTGAAGTTCTCCAGAGGCCTGGTAATGAACTAGTCATTTGATTCAGGTGTGTTGACCCACGGAGAGGACACATCTAAAACCTGCAGGACACCAGTCCTTGAGGCCTGGAGTTGCCCAGCCCTGCAGTAACTGCTGGTTGTTTAGTGAGAGGAGCCAAAAACACACGTTTACAATCTATTTCACTTTTATAGGTCTGTAACAAAGTGAATCCATCTAAACACCACCTGTTTTTGCGTGACTGGATAACACTCCCACTATTGGGGAAACTGACAAATAACCAGAACAAAGTCTGAAACAAAAGCTGCCCAACAGCTGCAACACTGAGTCACACTTTATGTTCTGAGCTTCAGGAAAGGTTTTTTGACCTGCAATAAACATCTGCACTCTGCTGTGACACTCACACATTTTGGAGATAAAATATCTTAATTTCAGGAGCAGGCGCATGCCTCCAAACATGCCCTTTCCCGTTCTTATCTATGTATATGATCCCTCAGTTCTACAAGCTGTTCGTTCTCTTCACTGTTTTCACGCTGTCTTTAGAAAACGCTTTAAAACACACACACACAAACGTGACGATAGTATTCAGGAAAAAAAACAAACACTGCATATATTTTTTTATCATAACTCTGGATTTACGTGGCCTATCAACACAATTTAAAAACTGCTATAAAGTCCACACGTTTTCCGTCAATTGTTCCGTCTGTCCTGTTCACATCTCCAATGGTTGTACACGTTGTCATTGACGTGGCTTCTCTCCCCATCAGCCATGCCGCTTTGCTAGCTAAAACACCGGTGTCGGCAAATAAGGACGCTGTCGTAGCCTGTCAACGACGTTGATTAGCTGCGTTTATACGAATGTGAATCGCATCATTGGCTGGAGCAGCCAGTCATCGGTCACTTACTGACTCACGCTGCAAAACAGAATAAATTGGTAACGTATTTATTTTAATTTCAATTCAGGTTAGATTTTTTTTTTGTGCGCAACGCAGATTTTCTGTGCGCGGAGACCGTGCCAGCAGTGCCCGCAGCTTAGAGGGAACATTGTTTATCAACCAACCTTGAGGAAGCAGGCAGAGTTGTTGTTCGAATCTGCAAAGCTCATCTGCAGGACAGCGGCTCTCGAGGCCTGGAGTTGGCCACCCCTGTAACAGGCCATTAGAAGTATACTTCATCTTGTCTCCCTATATTCTCTTTCCATCACCCCCAACCAGTCGCAGCAGATGGCCGCCCCTTCTTGAGCCTGGTTCTGCTGGAGGTTCCTTCCTAAAGGGAGTTTTTCCTCCCCACTGTCGCCTAGTGCTTGCTCAAAGGGGATCATTGTATTGTTGGGGTTTTTCTGGCTTTTACTGTAGTATTTTCACCTTACAGTATAAAGCAACTTGAGGAGACTGTTGTTTTGCCATGATACTATATAATCTTAAATATAACTGAATTTTAAAAACATCTATTATAGCATCAAAGTAAAACAAAAAAACTAAAGTATACTTCAATGAAATTAATCAGAATTTCTAACCTAACAAAAAAAGAAAAGAAAAAAAGGATTCACCTTTAAATAAAAATACAAATCACAAACAAATTCTGATTTTTGTTGTGTTATTTTGTGTTGTAATTTCATAATTGTAGGAATCATGTAGTTTGCTTACACTGATCATGTTGCCACTCCTTTTGCGTTACACCAACGGGCATTTTTAAATTTAGTTTTTTTTATCGTGCTTCATGGCAGAAAAACACACAGCTAGGTCTGTCTACTGGCCCCGGTTTAAGTGAGAGAGCTGGATTAAGGTTTCTGTGGGCGACATGACAAAAAATACACATTTTGCATTAGAATATGATTTATTGTTGGCATCAGAGACGGAAAGTAACAAAGTACAAATACTTCATTACTGTACTTAAGTAGAATTTTCTGGTATCTGTACTTTACTGCTGTACTTTTTTGTGCCTACTTTATACTTTACCTAATACTTTATATACTTTATACTTCTACTTCTTACATTTTAGCATGAGTATCTGTACTTTGTACACGCAAGAGTCAAGATTACTTTAAACTTTTGTACTTAAAGTACAAAAGCCTGTACTTCTTACTTCCGCTTGAGTAAAAAGTTGAGTGAATACTTCTACTTTTAGTCGAGTATTTTTAAACAGAGGTATCTAAACTTTAGTAAGGAATGTGTGTACTTTTGACACCTCTGGTTGGCATTTAGTGGTCAGTTTCAAACCTATTTGTTTTTTGCTTGTTATCGAACAAATTCACTTCACTACTTTTCACTTTCAGTAACATCAATGCACATGGTTCCATTTACTGCATATTGCACTTTATTTATGTCTCTCATTCCACCTGCATCAACATTACAAAGTTCTTCACAAAGAGATTTATATATTTATAAATACTAATGTTCTCTATTCTATTCTCTACTACTTTTTTATTGCCCAGATTTTAGCTAGCCATTGTTAAATTGTCTGTTATATGTCAATAGATATGTATGTCACAAATAAAGTGTACTGTAAATTATGATTTTTTTAAAGAATTTTCTCCCCAAATCTATTACATGCTAAGTGTAACGTGTTATTTCTGCTAAAACTGTTGAGCTTTGAGTTTCCCAGTCAAACTTAGCTTTGAAGCACATGCTAAAAACACTTTTACTCTTGCACATTTCATTACATACCATAGCCAAAATATTAACTCTCCCAAAAAAAAAAATCAAAGCTACAGCTGCAGCACAAACAGCAACAAACACTGTTATTAAATTTGTCCTGGAGTTTATGCAGGTGGAGAAAGTGCCTAACAGCTTCCAGATCACTTATTTTTCTGGAAAGATGGCGAGAAGGGCATTACTGCTCTTTTCCACAATCTCCCGGATGTCTTGGAATTCAATGCCTTTGTCCTATGACAACCATTTCACAGTAGTAGGAGTCCTAAAACATACAAATGAAGAGTGACCCTGGAAGAAATGGGGCGCACACTAGTGACCTCAACAATTGCAAGACAGCGATTGTCCCCGATGCTCAGATGAAAAAATTAATAAATAGGAAGTTGAGAACATTAGGACTTTATCACCTTTTTATCTGAAAAGTTACTAGTAATATATAACCTAACTGGCATTTAAAGAGGAAAAAAAAGATAATTTTGATTTTGATGAAAAGGACTGGTGCTAATTTAAAGAGTCGAGTCAGTAAAGTAACAGACTAAGATGAGAACTAAGGGTGATAGAGCTTTTGCCACTATGGCCCCGAGACTTTAGAACTCTCTCCCCCAAACCTTAAGAACTGTGGACTCAGTAATTGTTTTTGAAAAGCAACTCAAAACTCACAATTTTAAAACTGCTTTTTGCCTGTTTTATATGATTTGCTTTACCTTTTTATTATTTGTTATCTTATGTGCAGCACTTTGTGACTCTGTATAGAAAGGTGCTATATAAATAACATTTTATTATTATTATTATTATTATTATTATTATTATTATTATTATTATTATTAACTGGTTGGTGAGACACGTCCAGAATCCATAAAAAGTAGTTTAATTAAAACACAAATGACTGATTAAATTAAAACCACGGGTAAACTATATGAACTTAAGTGAACCCAGAACTCACATGAACAAGCAAAGGTACCTCCTATAGGGCCCGTGCACGCGTACACACACGCACATGAACTCGCATGGGGGGTGGTGGTGGGGCAAAAAAAAAAATGGCTACGTATTACTACTATTGTTCTTCCCCTATTCAAGCTGTAAAGGTTGTTTTCGGTGGCTCGTTGGTCTAGGGCAGGGGTCGGCAACCTGCGGCTCCGGAGCCGCATGCGGCTCTTTAGTCATTACAGTGCGGCTCCGCGTGGTTTGGGAAAATAAATTAGAAGTATTTAGCTTAAGTGTATTTTATTTATGTTAGTTCTTTTTTAACTTGTAGTTCTAAATTGGAAGATTATTGTAATATTGAAATATAAAAATAAAATTATATTCTATTAATTTTTCATCGCTCAAAATAAGAGTCACACAAGGCTCCAAAAGCCCAAAGGCGATATAAGGGTGGCGGCTGACAACAGTTTTTGTTTGCTACATGGATCATTTTAGTTCAGCTGGGTGTCTTTCCTTTTGTTATATTTCTTTAAGAGTTCAAAATGTGTTAATTACATAAATAAAATGTAATTTTCTCTGTAGCACTTCATGGATTTCATAAGCAACACACCTTAGTTGTTCACACAAAGCACAAAGGTAAAAAACAATATATACAGTGTTATCTTCATTTTAGATGTCAAAAAGTATTTGCGACTCCCAGTGTTTTCTTTTGCGTGGAAACCGGGTCCAAATGGCTCTTTGGGTCTTAAAGGTTGCTGATCCCTGGTCTAGGGGGATGATTCTCACTTTGGGGATGAGAGGTCCCATATTCAAATCCAATATGAGCCCATGTTATGATGATATTGTTGCTTCTTGTGCAAGTGCTGAACATAAACACATCACACAGACCAACTTCTACTTGTTAAAAGCAAGACAACCGGAGTACGTAATGTATGCTTCAATGTTTTAAATACTGTAGTTCACTTGTTCTAAGGTTTAAGTAACAAACATGTCCACATAACATCTCAAGAAAAGACAGGGGTTTGCATTGCAAAGTACAGACCAGATTGTCAGTGTTATGAAGGGGGTTCACTTCTTACCTGCAGACCTAATCTTCTCTGGAGCATGTTATGTTTGAGATAAGAGATATCTCGTCTGATACATCGTCTGAGATATATTGTTTTATATACATACATACATACATACATACATACATACATACATACACACACACACACACACACACACACACACACACACACATATATATATACATATAAATATATGTTTTCCTTTATTTGGTACTCATGTTTGTGTACACTAACAGTGGGAAGAGATATTCTATGAGTCCAGTGATACATTTTTCTTACAAAGAATGTTTCTGTTAAATTGTGATTGTGAAGTAAGACAAGACAGAGCGATGGCACCGCGGACTTTTCAAAATCTACAACTTTTCTACTGCTGGTTTTACAAGGTGTACACGGCAAAAATATTATGCTGGTTAATTTGTTAAGCACTTGTGCACTTTATGAAAACAAATAAGTCTCTGAGATGGATGTCATATGTGCTATTAATATTATTAATATTATTATTAATATTATTAATATTGTTTTACTTGTTCCTAGTTTTCACGGTGCATCATGATTGTGAGAGGAATAAAAAAAAGAATTGTGGACATCAGTACGAAGCGTGGATTCTTTTGACCAGAGTAGATACACGCTGGCTACTTTCTGGTGCTAAAATAAACTATTTGCGCCCTGTAGTGAATGCTATATGATTCAGCAGATGTGGTCTTGGAGCCTCAGTTTTATTTATTCACGCCTTTTCTCTCCTTCACTTACTGGCCTAATGTAGCTGCTGATGAGTTGTTATCAGTATTGTCTCGTTTCCGTTCAGATGCGACACAGTTTTGGAATTGCATTGTGTGGCTAGGACCAGAAGATCCTGCATTATTAAAATCAAAGACAGAGGCAACCTAAGGAACATCCCCAGCTCAGAGTGGCCCAAAGCCTACCAAAAGGTGAGACTGCAGGATGATCTGAAAGTAACCACTGCTGTTATTAATGGGGATTACTAACATAAAACTGCATTTCCGATACAATATGAGGAGCACGGTGAGTTGTGTTCTAGCTTTCTTTACCTGTGTGCAGCACCGACAGGATGTGAACTGTCTGTTTGGAGTCGATGAGAGGAAGGAGGCTGTAGATTGGTTTCTGGGCTTGGCTGTCAGGTATGAATATGGAGACAATGGTAAAGAGTTTAATTTGGTTCACATTTACTTGTATAGTGCAAGAACTCCCTTTTTTAAATAATAATAATAATAAAAAAAGACTGTTGCCTTATAATATAAAGTGTCTTGAGGTGTCTATTGTTGTGATTTGGTGCTATATCAATCAAACTGAATTGAATGCAATACGTGCAGAGAGCTGTGAGGTTTAGTGAGACATCCTGAGGGTTAACCTGGATTTACAGGTTTGCAGAGGGGGTTCACATCAACACGGTTATGTGCCCCACAATTAATCTGACTCTTAGCAGGTTATGGTTAGGATAAGTAATGATGTGTACAAAACTGCCACCTACTGGCCAGTTATTTGCATGGAAAAAAGTATCACCAATTATTATTGTGTCCCTTTAAGTTGTGTGCATATAACAGGTTACATGAAGACATTTGTTGGTTTATTGGTGTCAATGGAACAAAAATTTTCTGTGTCACTTTAATCTGTGTCACTAGTTGAAATTCCAATGATGACCAGGAGATGGAGACATTACAAAAGGAATACTGTTTGCTCAGTGTCAGATCATATGTCTCCTTTTATTGCAGAATAAGAAGAACAAATTGTTACCCTTGTACTCGTTAGTGTGAGCTCCCCCGTTAATGTAGTGCAAGTCAGTCTGTTTATCAGTGGCGTGTTTTGTGTGTCTCTTCACAGTGGAGAAGTACAAAAACTGGCAGCCCCTGGCAGCTTCCAGTAACAGTGATAAAGCCGTGGACCCTCTGGTTAACCTTGACAGTAAGTAAAACTTTGACTTGAGCTTCCTCCATTCTGCCATTCTTTCTTCTTTCCTTCTTTAAATCTTCTCAGGATAAGAGTTAAAACCGCAATGTGTTTGTTTTTCCAGGTTTCTCCAGATTTCAAAGCAGGAGTTACAGCTTTGTCAAACATCCTCAAGATACAGCGGCATGACAACTACCTGGTTATGCTTAAGGTGAGAGCGCTCTTAAGGGCGCTTTAATACTGTAGCAAAGCTCAGCTTGGCACAGAGAAAGAAAAGGTTGGTCAATAATCGGTATGGTTGGTGAAGTTTGTGTTTGCTTCACAATAAAAGCCCTTAAAATGCCTTTCATGTGAGCTGGCAACACGAGTAAAGCCCTAATTTGTTCTTTGAATGCAGATTAATGGTCAGACTGATAGCAGAGATAAAAGTTGGCACTCAAAAAATGCAGAATAGAAATTTTGCACTCTCACTTGCAACTGCCAGGCCATTCGTATTCTGATCCAAGAGAGACTTTCTCCAGAAGCCATCGCTAAAGTCAGCAACAATAGAGAGGTAAACTGAAAACATCCATCCATCCATCTTCTTCCGCTTATCCAGGACCGGGTCGCAGGGGCAGCAGCCTAAGCAGAGAAGCCCAGACCTCCCTCTCCCCAGCCACCTCCACCAAGGCGTTCCCAGGCCAGCCAAGAGATATAATCTCTCCAGCATGTCCTGGGTCTGCCCCGGGGCCTCCTCCCGGTGGGACATGCCCGGAACACCTCACCCAGGAGGCGCCCAGGAGGCATCCTTATCAGATGCCCGAACCACCTCAACTGGCTCCTTTCGATGTGAAGGAGCAGCGGCTCTACTCTGAGCCCCTCCCGGATGGCTGAACTTCTCACCCTATCTCTAAGGGAGAGGACAGCCACCTTTCGGAGAACGCCCATTTCCACCGCTTGTATCCACAGTCTCATTCTTTCAGTAACTACCCACAGCTCATGACCATAGGGTGAGGGTAGGGACTTATACCGACCGGTAAATTGAGAGCTTCGCTTTCACACTCAGCTTTCTCTTCACCTCAACAGACCGGTTGTGGTGAAACTTTTATTTTCACTCACTCTTAGTGAGCATTCTTGTTTTGATTTAGCCATACCTTATATTTATTCTGTAGTTTGCAAACATTTACAATGTTTACAGGATCAGTCTCCTGCCCTTCTTCAGCCAGTTTGGCCAAGCTATCTCACAGTACGTTAAAGTAGAAAGCACAGATATTTGTTTTAAAATGTCGGGAGTGAAAGTAGAAGTTGTCAAGAACTACTCAAGTAAAGTAAAAATTCCTGAAAATTCTACTTAAGTACATTTCCCACCTCTGTAAGTTCTTCATAATCTCTCTGTCATTGGCTTTCATTTGAAAATGAAATTAAAATGACAACATTTTTATATGCTTGGAAATGAGTTTAATGGTTTTATGAAATATTTGAACAAACATTTGTGGAAATGATAATGTAGGTTAGAGGGCAGGACAGGAATATTTATGATGTCTTAAAGTGGATGAATTGCTGAAACACCTACACCTGTGACAGATCTAACATTTCTCTTCAGTGTGCATACGCTGATGAACCTTTAAATTAGCTAAATTGGCAAAGCTCTTTTCACATTCATGACAGGAGTAGGGTTTCTCCAGTGTGGGCACACTGATGAACCTTCAAATTAGCTGAATGACCCAAACTTTCTGGTAGCACCAGCTGCAAGCCCAGGGGATATGCGCCTTACTCCAGTTCCAATAAGTAAAGGGTTTATCTCTCTTATATATGACAGGCTGGTGAGCATGAAAGGTTCTTCAATGAACTGGATTAAAACGGCCTGGGAACAAGATTTAAATCAGTCATTGTCTGTAGATAAATGGGACTTAATACTCAAGTTAGTTAATTCTACATTCTTATGTGCCCGCCACTGTCTTTTACAATTTAAGGTTGTGCATAGGTTCTACATCTCGTATGTATCCAAATGTGGACCCCTGTTGTGATAAGTGTGGGAGTGCAGAGGCTTCCCTTATCTATGTGTTCTGGACATGCCCTAGCCTTGAAGGATTCTGGAGAGTACTATTTCAAACCTTCCAGCCTATCCTAACTTTTGGATACCATATGGATCCTAATCCATTAGTTGCGCTTTTTGGCACCACTGGGGGAGGCTGATGCACGGTTGACCTCGTCACAGCTTTGCACACTGTCTTTCGCCTCCCTTGTGGCTAGATGTGTGATTCTACTAAGATGGAGGGGTGCTCCTTTGCCCACCCATGCTCAATGGCTGAGGGACCTTATGTACTATCTGAGCCTGGAAAAGATCTGTTATGCGATTAGTAATACCAGTGGTAAGCTTTGCAAGGTGTGGGAGCAATTCCTGAAATACTTTTCCAGCCTTCAGGTTGCAAACCTGTTTTAATTGTGTGTTTGTTTTATTTTGTTCTGTTTTGTCCTGTTGTATTTGTGGTGGTGTTTTTTCCCCCCCTTTTTTGTTTTTGTTTTGTTTTGTTTTTCTCAACCTGGCTTGAGAGATAGGGCTACGGCATGAGTAAGGGGGTAAATTGATAAAAGCAATTAAAAGATATGTGAATGTGTCATTAATCTGTATTCTGTTATGTCAGCTCAAACAGTCACTATGAAATCTACTTGCTTGTCGTCTAATAATTCTCTGTATTTCTTTGTCTGCGTTGCTTCAATCTAATAAAAATATCTCTGAGAAACAAATTAGCTGAACAAGCGAAACTCTTTCCGCACTCATGACAGGAGTAGGGTTTTTCTCCAGTGTGCGTATGCTGATGAATCTTCAAATATGATAAACTACTGAATCTTTTCCCACACTGCTCGCAGAGGTATCGTTTGCTGTCATCTTTCCTGGGAAGATCCAGCTGTTGCTGAATAAAATCCAACCCATCCCCATTGTGAGGTCTTTTTGGGATGTTGTAGGTTTGTATCTAAAGGGAAAGAAGATATGGAGTATAAACAATCTACAACCATATTTGATTTGATAGACATATAGAGAATACGGTGTCGTGAAGAAAGTGGAAATGGGAAATGTCAGAAGAGTTGTCGTGTGGTTCTTTCATAAACTCCTCCCGACAGGTGAGAGAGGAAAAAGTGTGTAGAAGATGTTTTGATGCTCTAAAAGAGAAAGCAGACGATCTGCAAAACTGGAGCAGGACGTCTAATGTTCAAATTGTTAACATCCCAGAAAAGTCTGAGGGCAACAATGTGGTTGACTATGTGGAGAGTCTCATCCCCTGGCTTTTTGGGGTGGATCACTCCCCAGTCTCGGTCACTATAGACAGGGCACATTGCTTGGGAATAGCCACAGCCTGTAGCAGCCTCACACGGCTCCTCACTGTTTCCTCCTCATGTCCTCACAGGGCATGTCTGGACAGTGTTATATCATTAGTAATAATTGGAAAAAAATCTATATACATAAAATACACGCGCGCGCGCACACACACACACACACACACACACACACACACACACACACACACACACACACACACACACACACACACGGACATATAGTGACATTTTATACCGTCTCCAGAATACTGTATATAGCTTACTATGGCCAGTAAGTTCAGCATTACGGAGCTGATCAAGAATCCTTCCCTTATTGTTTATTCCTAGTGCTATAATAATAAAGTAATTAAAATTTAAAAATTATGTAATAAAAATAAAATAGTGTTTATGATGACTCAATTTGTTTGATTATCCACTCTGTGCAGGCAGAAAGCTTATTAAATGTTTAAACTATAGAGATCCAATAATTTTGCTGCTGTAAAATCAGCATTTTGTCCTATTTGAAATATAAATCTAATATAAATTGTTTCTTAATGTATTTTTTGTGTTTTTTTTCATAATATCATAATTATAATGATCCATAATTATGTGGATATGCATATTAGATAGTTTTTAGTGAAATATAAGCCCTAATATGTTCCCTAAAAGGGTGGACAGAGCTACAGACCCATGTGGTGGCAGATTTCTTTTCTCATGTATTGATCACATATTTTAACCATATCACTTTAGTATAGTAAGAGCACTCCTTTCACAAGTTTGCATGCATGTGGAATGTGATCATAAGTCGGGCCAAGTTTTATTGCACCGTCACAGCAGACTCATTTTCCTCTTGAGGTGCTCTCGACATTCTTGACATAAAGGAGGTGACGGTTGGTCGGAGCTTTTCTTAGACTGAAGAGTTAAGGATCTGCTAATAATTGATCTGCTGTGGAATGTTCTTTGTTTAAGAGTGTCTGTGTCTGCGTATATAAGATGTAAAGGCGGTAGCCACAATTCAGAGATCACCCTAGTGTTTGGCTCATTGGCTAGTGCAGATGCTCTAAAATCAGGGATAGCTCAGTAGGTAGAGTGATCGGAAGGTCGGGGGTTCGAATCCACTGAACGGTGACCCTGAGGTACCCCTGAGCAAGGTACCGTCCCTACACACTGCTCCCCAGGCGCCTGCTTAGTGGTTGCCCACTGCTTCACTGAATGAATGGGTCAAATGCAGAGAAAATAAAAGTAATCCACGGGGATCAATAAAGTATACATCAATCAATCAATCAATCAAAATTTATTTATATAGCACATTTAAAAACAGCAGTTATGATCAAAGTGCTTCACAAATTAAAAGATAAAATAAGACAGATAAAAATAAGATAAGAAAGATACAACGCAGGAAGAGACAACCATAAAAACCAACCAAATGATAATCAAACTATCTTACATCAGAGCCAGAGTGAAAAGATGGGTCTTTAAACGAGATTTAAAAGACTGAACAGTCTCAGAAGAGCGAATGGCAATAGGGAGGTTGTTCCACAGTCTAGGAGCTACAATGGCAAAACACGGTCACCTCTGGTTTTCAACCTAGACTTAGGTTGCATTAAGAGCATCTGGTTTGAAGATCTTAATGCTTTTATGGGATTATACAAATGAAGAAGTTCTGTTAAATAGCTAGGGGCCATGTTATTTAAGATTTTATAAGTGAGTAAAAGAATTTTAAAATCAATGCGAAATTTCACAGGGAGCCAGTGTAACTTGGCTAAAACTGGAGTCATATGATCATGCATTCTCGCACCCAATAAAAGGCGTGCAGCAGAGTTCTGTACTAATTGCAACCGGTGAAGAGAGGAGTGAGGGAGGCCTAAATAGAGGGAGTTACAATAGTCCAGTCTAGAGGTAATGAATGCATGAATAAGCTTTTCAAGGTCCTTGTGGGAGAGGAAAGGCTTAGCTTTAGCAATTTGACGTAACTGATAGAAGCTGGATTTAACCACAGTAGATACTTGTTTCTCTAATTTGAAAGAGCTATCCAGGAGTACCCCAAGGTCTCTTACAACGTTGGAGAGGTAGCTGGCAAGTGGGCCAAGGGTAACAGTTAACTGGTTCAATGGAATATGGCTGTCAAAGACAATAACTTCTGTTTTACTGTCATTCAAGGTTAGAGAGTTTTGCGATAGCCAGGTTCTCACATCATGAAGACAGTTAAACAATGTATGCAATGGATCTGTGACATTACATTATTATTAAAAGCCCCCTGACTGAAAAAGAAGCACACATTTGGAGAAGCTGTGGTGTAACTTCACATATTGTGAAGTTTTCTGTCTTTTCTTTGAGAAAAACAGAGAAACCATAAACTCCTTGCCATACTGATATTATGTAAGTAATGCACACAGACATATGTTAAAAAAGGTGAGCTCAACAGTGAAGGTACGGTCCCCCATACAGTCCATACACACTTTGTCATAGATGTAAGAGCACTGAAAAAATCTGTAATAATAAAAAAACATAAATGTTAATTGAGTCATTTTATTTTTTTCTAAATTCAAAAATTACTTTCTGTCCACCATTTGTGTGACTAACGGTCTCACTACCATGTGACTGTTGTTGTAATTTGGTGATGTATAGATAAAAGTGAATTGAGACTTCTGCTGTACAGGGGTCCTGTGATGGGCCATGTGCAATCACACAAAAGAACAACTTAAATTTCACCATAACCCTGACTGGAGAAAAGGGCAGTTTGGAATTCTAATTGACATTACAGCTGTTGCACATTACTCTAAAATCAGTGCTGTGAGAGTGACTCACAACCTGATTTTAAAAGGTATCTAATAATAATGCATTGGATTTATATAGCACTTTTCAAGGCACCCAAAGCACTTTACAATGACATTATTCATTCACGCTCACATTCACACACTGGTGGAGGCAAGCTACGGTTGTAGCCACAGCTGCCCTGGGGCAGACTGACAGAAGCAAGGCTGCCATATCGCACCATCGGCCCCTCTGGCCAACACTTTTTCCGGTAGGGTAAAGTGTCTTGCCCAAGGACACAACGACCAGGACAGAGAGGCCAGGGATCGAACCGGCGACCTTCTGGTTACAGGTGCCCTTCCCAACCCCCTGAGCCACGGTCGCCTAACATCAACATTCTTGCCCCTGGAAATAGCTCTAAGATATTAAGAGAATATGGCAAATGATATCACAGGATGGCCAAAAAATGGACTTTAAAATGAGATCTTCTTGTTTCATTGGAACAGTAAAGTACTGTAACAAAGAATAAGTGCACCTATGTAAGAACAAATATCACTGCTATGGAGTTTCCATGCTTTACATACAGACTCAGGGCTGCTAGTCTCTACAGTCATTGGTTTGAACTTTTCTTTTGAATATAAAACACTGTCATGCAGTCAGACAATGTAAAAACGCTTTAACAGAGAGCTCCTCTGTTGTTCTATCGTCTCTAACTCGGCGCTCACAGAGGAAACGTTGGTTTTAAACTCAACTCCGGTTTTCTGAGCGGTTTGTGTTGTTTACTGTTAATGTTATTATTACTGTTTTTATAGAGCTGCAGGGTTTTATTCTAACATATACATGTTAAAAAGAAATAGTCCAGTTATTAAAAAAAAATCCAACTTAAAGGAGCCGATCGACCGTAGGTAGGTGATGTTATGTTGCGGTTTATTTAACCAGGACCACCTGAAGGATTTTGGGTGTTTTACTGAAGTAAAAGATGTTTTTTGGGCTCCAGCTGTGAGCCGAATTTAAGTCAAGTACTTAACTGGTTCAGATCCTGTTTGATGAGCTTTCAGACAATAATATGTGAACAGAATGAGATAAATTTAATGTTTTCACAGCGCGGTTTGGTTTGATTGGAAGGAAACACTACAACTACTATTAAAGGCCAATTCAGGGACACACCATCCAACTTTGTCCAGTCCTAAATTGATAGCAGGCTTTTCTGCTGATACTTTCTCCTTTCCCTGCTCTCAGTCTCACTGTGAGTGGACCCCGTCACACATGGAGTGGAGCAGAGAGATGTTGTGAACATTATGTTGCTGTAAGTGCATTGAAAGCTTCCTCCCAGGAGTCCCACTGAACGTGAAGAGACAGTGAAGCCGACAGGGGAAACATCACCATCACTGGACACCAAGCACAGATTGGAAGAAAGAAAAAGAAGAAAAAGGCAGTAATTAATTAACAATATGTTTATCGGTAGTACGAAAAAGCTATTATATCAAACTGTAAATGGAAAACAATCTGATGAGCTGTATGGTGAACTGAAACAAAACGAAGCCTATCATTAGGAATACTGACTTTGTTGTAATGTCTGTTTGCTTTTTACAGCTTCAGTTCTTTTTTCACCCAGTAGGTGGCAGCAAACAACAAACAATGGTTGCATTTTACACTCGTCCGTTTTCATTAGAGGCAGAACCCAGAAGCACATCCAGGTTTAGGTCTACTGCTTGGTGCTACACAAAAACAGGCTGAACAGACTGAAACTTACATGAATTTGGATAAATCCAAGTAAGAAGACACAATGTCACTTCTGCTCTTCAGTTTTCTCAGAAATGGATTAAACCTACACCTAAACCTATGGATATGTTCACTGACTTTTTCCTCTTAGTCTGGAAATACTTAGTCAGCCCATTACTCAGTTGAATTGATTATTATGACCCTCACTAATAGCCACTTAATAAGTTAAGAGTAATGTGCAAAACTCATTTGCCAAAGTAGTATAAATATTTGAACTTTTAGCAAATCCAGCAGTTTAATTAAGTGATTTCACATCATATGTTCAAACAGCTTGTCAGTTTTTAATATATCCCATGTAAGCAATGAGGGCGAAGCAGAGAAAGTAGCTGCACAATACATTCACATAAATCAAAATGGAATTTCTTTGAGGACACAGAAACATCTGGGGAGTAAACAGCTGTTTCAATTCCTAATCACAGATTGTGCTCTCTGTTGTACACGTTTTTAGTAAGGCATAATTAACTAAAAGGCTAGAGAGATGAAAGGATGCCAAGCTGATACCAGGCCTCAGTCACATGGATTGTTTCTTAAATTCTGAAATTAAGTGGACATGCAATAAAGATCTGGCACTTCATATATTAAACTGATGAGAAGCTGTGTTGACCCCAGAAAGCTCCCAGAAATTTGGGCAAATGTCTACTGTGAAGTTTTTAGCCAAACCAAATTGCAGCTCAGTTTAAAGCGGAAAATTGTGCAAGTAGTCCAAACTCTAAACCGTTCTTGAGATGCAGAACATTTCTGCATCTCAAGAACGGTTTAATGTTTAATGTTCTCACACACGCAAAAATCAGACGATTGTGCCTCCAAACAAATTGCACTTACAAATGCTTGTAACATAAATGATGAAAACGGTAACTGCAAAGTTGAGACTGAACAGTGTTACAGTTAAAGTGATAAGCTAGCCATTCAGCTGACTCATCGGTGATTGTAATGAATGCAGGTTTCATTATAGAAGAATTTCAAGGAGAAGACAGACGGAGGGAGTCAGAAACGGGGGATGAAAATGCAAGATGTTGAGGACAACTTATGAGCCCAGGCATCAGGTGTGAACAACAACAATAACTGGGCTGCATTTAGGTGTACAGATCACATGACCATCAAAAAAGCAGTGTAGGAATGAGAGAAGATTAACAGGGGAGCAGACAAAGAGGTTAATGGACACAAACTGGGAGAGGTGGCACGCTCAGCAGATCAGTAGAACACCACACTAGACTTTCCTCCAGGAGGGTTGAGGACCCTGTTGTGGGTGCGAGGCTTGGGTCCCAGATGAGGCTCGTGGTTCTTCAGCGAAGTGTCATCAGGAAATGAGGAAGGCGTGGGCTCAGGCTCCGAGGGTGCCGAGACAGCAGCGGCAGTGGCAGCGGGTGGCTCTTCCTTGGCTGGTGTATCGGCTGGGGGTGTTGTTTGTTCTTTTGCCTCAGGCTGGCTGGCTTTGGCTTCAGGGAGCTTGAGGAACTGAAACAAACACGCTGACATGCGATATCAAATTGGACACAGCCACTGTGACCTCACCCCCTGGTTATTGCACTCTGTGTTGTGTGTAGTGTGATGGACACTACCATGTTGATTTTTTTGGATCCAGAAGTGATCATAATTAGACAAGAGCATCGAGTAACTATTTATCATCTAAAGCTAGAAAGCTTGAGTCAGTGGCGGTCCTAGCCTGTTTGGCGCCCTGGGCGAACACTCCCTCTGGCGCCCCCCCACACAAAACATAATAAGGATTGTACATTAACATAAAACTGTTGTCCACACACACATATGAAGAGAGAGAGAGAGTATGCATAGTATGCAAACGGCTACCAAACAGCCATCATAATTCGTCATACAATGAGAACAGGACAAATCAACAACTGACAATGACTAATTAATATTAAAATCTGTAACATAATGTATTGTTTGGAGTTTAGTCTGTTACTGTTACTATTTTTACCATTTCTTCTTGGGGCAACTGTAACCCACATTATTTCCTTAGGGATTAATAAAGTATTCTGATTCTGATTGTTTCAGGATGACCTGCCATTATCCAATGACACATCTGTTTACCTGTATCATTTGTTCGTTTCTTCTCCTCTTCTTTTCTCTTTTTCTAAACTGAGCACCTGATGGCTTTGAACTTTTCTAGTCCATCTTCCATTGGTTTTAATTTTGCACTCCAGTATGAACACCCATCCCTCAACCAGAGGATCACCACAACATAACCTAATAGACCTACACCTTAGTTCACAGATTAACTTTGTCTAGGGTGTATTTCTGGGATTTCACACAACCCAGGATTCAAATCATGAATACATAATGGGCTTGGATTTACAACATTATGAATGAAATGTGCTCTATTTGAAGCAGCAGGTCTCCCTCCCTTTCGACGGGTTATGTGTGAGACTTTAAATCATCAAACTGTAAATTATAAATTTTAAATTGTTATTGATCCCTTTACCCCGAGTCCTAAAGTGTATATTTATTTTCTTACTCTACTATATTTATTGTTCGTTTATTTGCACTGCTGTAACTGGAGCCTCGTCGTCTCGTCTCTCTATATACTGGACTGTATGTAGCGGAGATGACAATAAAGTTTACTTTGACTTCAGCAGCGCGCAGGCGCACCGAGGGCTCTCGCGCTCAGTTTTCGTGTATAGAATTAAATTATAAGTCTGTATCATAATGTCCGGTGTTTTCGTGTTTGTTGTTTTGTTTTTATTTTGTTTTATTTTGCGAGTTGGTTATTAGATGCTGCTCCAGCCAGCCAGAGAATCCCCCGCCGCCCCGCCCTCTCCTCCCTGTGCCGCAAGCAGCAGGCGCACCTCGCAAACGGAGGGCGCCCTTACTCCCAGCAAATGGGCGATAGAAAACCGATTGATGCCTATGACATTCCCAATATGCGCTGGCTGCCGTCGGGGCAGCATGAGTACGAGCATTTTTTTTTTTTTTTTTTTTGCCGATGCCCGTGATGCCGCCCCCCATCACGATGCCGCCCCGGGCAACCGCCCGTGTCGCCCGTATCTAAAACCGCTACTGCCCATCACGATGCCGCCCCGGGCAACCGCCCGTGTCGCCCGTATCTAAAACCGCTACTGGCTTGAGTTTATGTAAGACACCACAAGCCCTGCCATTTTCAAGTCCAGTTCACTAACTGGAGGAGGGTTAAATCACATATTTGTTACATTTGAGATCTAAGTGGAACTAATAAGCGTTTTAAAAAAAATGCAGAGATGGGGGACAATTTATAGAGACTATCTCACATTTTCATTGTTTGCATGGAGCTATATGCAGTAAAGCATTAACTGACTCATTAACTAACTTCCTAAACAACTAAATGCCATGTTGCCATATCATTTTTTGATTGGTCGACATTGTACATTTTTCCACCAATAGGAAAGGGTGGGGTTTTTTTGGTTTTGTTTTTGCTAAACAACGATAGTATTCAGGAAAAAAACAAACACTGCATATATTTTTTATCATAACTCTGGATTTACGTGGCCTATCAACACAATTTAAAAACTGCTATAAAGTCCACACGTTTTCCGTCAATTGTTCCGTCTGTCCTGCTCATTGACTGTAGAAAACATGGACGACGCGACTCCGCCTCCTCCCATTGTGCAAAAATGAAGCCAAAATATCCCGCTTGTGGAGGCTGCCATCTTGCAAATTTGGAGCCAGAGTCTGCGCAGTAGTGACTTGAGGTGGAGCGACTGTGTAACGCCTCCCGCCCACACCCCGCTGGACATGACCGCAAACACGCCCCCTACACTTTTTACGTAGCCCGGCTGCTCGAGGTTTTTTTGCTGGTTTACCGCGACTGACGACTCGCTTTATTAAAGTAAATACAACCATGTCACTGTTATAAAAAGACACACAGCTTATCATCTTATAGTTCTAAAATCACTCTGTTGTTAATTCGTTAGCTAGATTAGCCGCTAGCATACGCACTGTGTTGGAGGCTTGTTGCTAGCTAGTTAGCGATGCTACACACCTAATACTCTTAATAGTCTGTGTTATTGAAGGATTCAGCACTTCTTATGTTTGTTATCCATTATTAGACAGCGATGAGATCATCTGCACACTCTACAGAGGCCCAGAGTTACTGTTAATATCAAAAATATAATGCTGTCCTTTGAGATTTTAACATAAGACTGTGAGTGTAATGGATCTAAAACGGTTTAAATCTTCAGAGCCCTCTACAGCCTGGTAACATGGAGACTTTAAAAACATCAGCAGAACGTTTCAGTAGTGTAGTCTAATTTGTTCTTTTCATTTAATAATAGAGTCCGTATTATATCAACAGCTACATTCACCCTGGAGAGAAACTAGTGAGGGAGACCATCAGGACCAAGCTGGGTTTCCTGGGTCCAGAGGTTTGGAGAAACTTCTTCCCTTTCTTTCATCACAGCTGTCCTGTGCCAGAGGTGCTGTTGACCTACTGAAAGAGACTTCATTTAAGAAACACCAGGAAGACTGAAGCTCATCACATAGATCAAGCAGGACTTATGATCTTCACCAGCAGCTCCCTCACAGGGAAATCTAAAGCACTCCTCTGTAGGCCCGACCCAGGAGATGGATAAACCCAGCATTTCATGAACACTGTGATGGAGACCTTTGGTTTGTGTAATGTTATAAATACTCGGATACTCCCCAGAGGCTCCGGACTTTTACATAAAGATATTATATTCAGTCCTGTAGAAAGTTATATATTCAAAAATATATGATCCTCTCTGGTTACTCTGGTATGAATAACTCTGAATCACTTTATGGTAAATAACACATTATCTGCAAAAAAATGTGAAAGAATTCCAGATGACAAGTTTGTAGTTCAACATACAAGTGACGACCTTTGAACTTCATCAGGTTTTATTTAATTGTGTTAGAGAAAATCTCATATGCTCTTCATGCAGCTGAGTACATCAAGTGTTTAAAACGGAAGCTGTGCAGGTCTGAGATCAGCAGCTTTGTGAAACACCAAACTGAGGTCCTGTTAATGCTGATATATAGTGACACAGTTACAGGGGTGATTAATCCTTTTGTTTTTTGTCTTTAACTTTATCAATAAAGCTGCAGCTTCCACTACAGCACATGTGGTACTTTAACCTTTGCACTGTTTTCATCAGTTCATTTTGCAGTTAACATGTGAACATGTTGGATGATCTGTCTGCTGTCACTGGGTGGTGCTGAGGTCTGAATCTGAGGGCAGCTCCTGTAATCACAAAGAGAACAGAACCATCAAACTCAGATATAAATTTTATCCCTCAAAATTGAAATAAAGCTGATTCTTCTGTCCTCACACACTCAGGATCTGAAGTTCTTCTCTTACATTTTTTCAGTATTACAGTACACTACAGTACTTTAATCCATAGTTCCTGATTAATGAGGAGTTACTGAAGTACAAGCTTTTAAAAAAGATGTTACTGTCTTTACAGATGTGGCAAGAGACTGAAAACATGCTGTTGTTTGCACATATTTAATAATCAGTTCTGCACAGGAGCTGAAGCAGTGTGCAGCCTGTTGCTTTTACAGTATAATACTTGTAATAAAAGTACAGTAACAGTAATTAGTGACTGAGCAGCCCGGGGCGTTTCTCTTGATTTCTTTAGTAAATTCATTCACCTGCACAGATTAGCTAAACGAACCCCGACAGCCGAGTGCTCATTTTAGCTAGCTAGGTCTCGGGACATAGCTAAGGACAGTAGTTACGGATTAGCTTACAAACACGTTTAACTTACCGAAAAAGTGCAGCGGGACCTCGGGTCCTTCTGTCGGGTAGTCCAGTTTACTGAAGAACACCTCAGGCTGTCAGGTTAAAACACTCGGCCGTGTTTTCATAGCGTAAACGCTGGCCCGCCTCTCAGAGCCTACGCTCTATCTGCTATTCCCGAACAGAGATACGCAAGTTTCTCCGTGACTGCAGCTGCCAGTCAAAGCTGCTATGATGACGTTTCGCCCCAATTTAACATCACCGCGGTAGGAATTAGAATCAAACTTATGGGAAAGGAGACCCCTTGGACATCAATCAGCATGATGAGAACTATTGATAAGAAAAGAAAGAATCTTTGGAAAAAAATTATCTAAGGAGAATAAATTTATTTTAGTCTGACCCCAGTCCCATCCGCTAACATGGAGGAGGCGGGGTTTATGACCTATACTGCAGCCAGACACCAGGGGGCGATAGAGACGTTTTGGCTTCATTTTGGGGAGCTGTGGCGTCGTCCATGTTTTCTACAGTCAATGGTCCTGCTCACATCTCCAATGGTTGTACACGTTGTCATTGACGTGGCTTCTCTCCCCATCAGCCACGCAGTGTTGCCAACTTAGCGACTTTGTCGCTATATTTAGCGAGTTTTCAGACCCCCTAGCGACTTTTTTTCTTAAAAAAGTCGCTAAAAAAAGACGTGAAAGCGCGTATCGCTTTTACTCTCAACAAGCAGCGGGTGCTGTAACACAGTCAGTTCTTCTTTTACTCTTTTACTCTTATGCTGTTTTGTGGATCACAAGGTTTAAAACTACTTATAAACACACACACACAAAGTAACTCCACCAGAGTGCCTATTTCGGATCACTTTTGCCGGTCCAAGCCCGGGTAAAGGAGCAGGGTTGGAATTGTGACATTAAAAAAACCAATAATTGCTAAAAAAAATTTAATTTGTAGTTCTAAATAAACTCTAAATGCATTTAGGACGTTTTTTACTCACTTTATGTCTCTTCCACAATGTTATTTCTCTCTCCAACAACATAGGTTACAATTATATTAGCATGACCAATTATGCAAATTAGGTGATGACGTCATTTAGCGACTTCTAGCGACTTTTAGGACAGCCAATAGCGATTTTCCTTACTGAGGAGTTGGCAACACTGCAGCCACGTCGCTTTGCTAGCTAAAACACCGGTGTCGGCAAATAACGACGTTGATTAGCTGCGTTTATACGAATGTGAATCGCATCATTGGCTGGAGCAGCCAGTCATCGATCACTTACTGACTCACGCTGCAAAACAGAATAAATTGGTAACGTATTTATTTTAATTTCAATTCAGGTTAGATTTTTTTTCGTGCGCAACGCAGATTTTCTGTGCCCGCAGACCGTGTCAGCAGTGCCCGCAGCTTAGAGCAGCGGTCCCCAACCTTTTTTGCGCCACGGACCGGTTTATGCCCGACAAGGTGTCGCGGATAAATACAACAAAATAAAACTATGAGCTGCTGTAGAGTGAATCGCCAACTCAGCATGCATTCAAGTTCTATACTCTTGCTAATGACCTACTAGGTGTGTTGCAACAGGGAGACATGGAAAAGTTGCAGGACAGCGGCCCTCGAGGACTGGAGTTTGAGACCCCTGCCCTATATTCTCTTTCCATCACCCCCAACCGGTCGCAGCAGATGGCCGCCCCTTCTTGAGCCTGGTTCTGCTGGAGGTTTCTTCCTAAAGGGAGTTTTTCCTCCCCACTGTCGCCTAGTGCTTGCTCAAAGGGGATCATTGTATTGTTGGGGTTTGTCTGGCTTTTACTGTAGTATTTTCACCTTACAGTATAAAGCAGCTTGAGGAGACTGTTGTTTTGCCATGATGCTATATAATCTTAAATATAACAGAATTTTAAAAACATCTATTATAGCATCAAAGTAAAACAAAAAAAACTTAAGTATACTTCATTGAAATTAATCAGAATTTCTAACCTAACAAAAAAAGAAAAGGAAAAAAAGGATTCACCTTTAAATAAAAATACAAATCACAAACAAATTCTGATTTTTGTTGTGTTATTTTGTGTTGTAATTTCATAATTGTAGGAATCATGTAGGGACGTATATCAACCGGTAAATTGAGAGCTTCGCTTTCACACTCAGCTTTCTCTTCACCACAACAGACCGGTTGTGGTGAAACTTTTATTTTCACTGACACTTAGTGAGCATTCTTGTTTTGATTTAGCCATACCTTATATTTATTCTGTAGTTTGCAAATATTTACAATGTTTACAGGATCAGTCTCCTGCCCTTCTTCAGCCAGTTTGGCCAAGCTATCTCACAATACATTAAAGTAGAATGTCGGGAGTAAAAGTAGAAGTTCCTGAAAATTGTACTTAAGTACATTTCCCACCTCTGTAAGTTCTTCAAAATCTCTCGGTTGACCTTGTCACAGTGTTGCACACTGTCTTTCGCCTCCCTTGTGGCTAGATGTGCGATCCTACTAAGATGGAGGGGTGCTCTTTTGCCCACCCATGCTCAGTGGTTGAGGGACCTTATGTACAGGGGTGCAAATAAGTGGTCCGCAGGTGCGCATGCGCTGTCAAAATAAAAGACGCGCACCAGATAAGAAGTTGCAACGCTTGTTTGCTTACATAAGATTTTCTAGAGGAGGAGAGATTTGTTTAGAACTCTTAAAGATGTCGAAGAAGCAAGCTCCTTTAAGCAATTACTTTAAGCAATTACTTTTGTGTTCCTCCACCTCCAAAGAAATGTCAGAAGGAGTCCGAATTGCAAAAGAAGCGCATATTCTCGGAAAAGGGATTTTCATGACATATTCTGCACCACATCTCTGTGCGTTCATCATTTGTTTAAAGCCAGTTCACCTCCTGCAACCACTTTTCCGAGAATACTTACAGTTGAGTACAAAAGTATTTGTGCCATGACACAAAGGGAGATTTGCCTCTATACACCAGTTGATTTGAAATGAAGATTTAAAAAATGTGAATAAATATTCACTCACTAGCCACTTTATTAGGTATACCTCTGTGGTATCAGGTTGGACCCTCGTTTCCCTGCAGAGCTGGCTCAGATTCAAAATAGTGCTGGAAACATTCCTCAGACTTCTGGGTCCGCATTGCCTTGACAGCATTGCCATGACATACACCACAGTCTGGCCATTCTCCTCTGACATCAATGTGGCATTTTTGCACCGACAACTGACGCTCACTGGATATACTAAAAGTCATGCCACATTCAGTCACTTAAATCACTTTTCTTCCCCATTCTGATGCTCACTTTGATCTTGAGCAGAAAGTGTTGACCATGTCTACGTGCCCAAATGCACTGAGTTGCTACCATGTGATTGGCTGAGTAGACTATTTTCGTTAACAAAGAGTTAGACAAGTGCACATTACAAAGTGTCAGTGTTGAATGAAGTGTTTGATTTCAGAACTTTAACAAAATACTGTATTAACTGGGCTTTGCTTTAATGCCGAAGAATGAAAGGCTAAAACCATTTCTGTTGGATGTCAGTCAAAGAAGGCGTCTATCAAAGCTTTAGACTTGTAGTCTTGTGAGTTGAATTGCAGCAGTGCTACATCACTGTCAAATAAATGCTAACACTCTGTTTATTTTATTTTTTTCTATTTATAGGAAAGATGTGAAAAAAAGGGGAAAAGACTACCATCGTCACATCTTTCAACAGGAACCTCACTGCCAGGAACGATGCTAACCCAGCTACTAATGCTTTTGTCACTTCTCCCGAGGTAAGAAGTTACAGGGACCACACACGGTCTTTCTCTGAATGTTTGTGACCTTAAAAAACGTCACTTATACCTGTCGACCTGTTGTGTTACTTTATGTAGATAGTCACTGCCCTGGCCCTCGCTGGGACCCTCAGCTTCAACCCTGAAAATGACTACCTGACTGCTCCAATGGGGAGAAGTTCAAGCTGGAGCCCCCCACTAGCTCCCCTCCAGAGACTTTGACCCAGACCAGGACACCTACCAGCACCTCCCTGCTGAGAGCAGCTCAGTCAAGGTGATAACTCTTTTCAGATACAGAACCCAGTCTACAAAGATTTAACAAGTCCTGTTTGACTTGCTATATTTACATAGAGCCTTTATTTCTCTCCCTTATTTGATAATGTTCAGGTAGATGTAAATCCTTCCACTAACCACCTGCAGCTGCTGGAGCCATTCGACAAGTGGAATGGAAAAGACCTAGAGGACATGACAGTCCAAACCATCACAATGAAGTGATCCTTGTAAACCTGATGGAATATCTCATAAGCTCCATTTTGACTGAAAACTATTAACTGTTAACTTCATATACTGTGCCCTTCATCCATACACATTAAGGCAAACAGCTAGACACTTCAATGTACAAAGCTACAGTGTCCAGATGTTTTTATATTTAAAAACAAAATATGTGACCAGTAAGTAAGATTTGTTTGTGGTAGGAAAGGGTGAACTTGAGCCTAAGAAAGAGGGCAGAGACATTAAAAATTAGTTTAAAACACATCTGTTGTTTTAAGAATTAATAATGGAGAAAGGAATTGTTAATGGGTTTTTATAACTGTTAAATATTTTTATTGACTCGCCCTAATTTCCCCTTCATCTCTTCTTTCTCTCTTCTGCTGAAATGCTGTAGGTGAAGGGAAACTGCACCACTGACCACATCAGTGCCGACAGGCCCTAGCTGAAATTTCGTGGCCACCTGAACAACATCTCCAACAATCTGCTGATCGGTGCGGTCAATATCGAGAACGCCGCCGTCAACAAGATCAAGAACCAGCTGACTGGAGAGTATGGTGGGCTGCCAGTTGTGGCTCGCTACTACAAGGTAAATGTGATGCGAGACCGCATCAGGTTAAGCTTGATTGAATTTGCACACCTTCCTTTTGATGTTTCATCTTTTTCTAACAGACTATTTCTCCATTTTCGGCTCAGGGCTTTAAGAGCAGATGCAGTTAAAAATGTTCCTCAGATATTCCTTTTACGTTACAGGCTAACGGAGCGAGCTGGGTGGTAGTTGGTGACGAGAACTATGGAGAGGGATCCAGCAGAGAGCACGCTGCCCAAGAGCCACGACACCTGGGAGGACGCGCCATCATCATTAAGAGCTTTGCCAGAATAAACGGTCAGTGTCATGGCATGGGAAAAAAAGATTTTCTGGCATCTCTTTCTCACATATGCAAATATTTTTATGTTTTAGGATCTGATGGTTATTTAATAAAATATGGACATATGTACCACATTGTCTGGCCTAGATGCATCATCTTTCTCTCACTCTCAAGGATGATGATTTATTTTGTTTGTTTCTTTTTTCAAAACAATTCAATCATGAAAAATCTTTGTATTATACTTTTCTATCAGTCTAATAATTTTACATGTAACTTTAGCCAAAATATCACCAAGTTATTTTTTTCCAAACCCAAAAATGGTATTTGAAACAGCCCTACACTATAGTTCTGTGCAGTTCTGATTGTAAATATGCTTACACTCACAGGTCACTTCATTAGGTACACCTGTTCTACTGCTCATTAACACAGATATTTAATCAGCCAATCACAGGCAGCAACTCCACTGACCTTATGTTTCTGTTTAGCCTGTCAAAGAGCTTTTCATTGGTGACCTGATTAAAGTAAGTTGTTTTTATATTTTCTGTTGCTTCCACATAGAGACTAACCTGAAGAAGCAAGGCCTGCTGCCTCTGATGTTTGCTGACCCTCATGACTATGATAGAATTTGCCCAGATGATAAGATTTCAATCACTGGCCTGAAATCATTTGCCCCTGGCAAGGTGAGCAAAAACTCTGCACTAATGAAACATTGATGCAAAGGACGATCCAGCTCTTCTTTTTCATTTTCCTTTGCATTAACAAGACTATAATAATTGTGCATCTTCCTCCGGCCCCTAACACCCGTGATCAAACACAGTGAGGGCAGCCAGGAGTCCATCTCTCTAAACCACACCTTTAGCGACACACAGATTGAATGGTTCAAGGCTGGCTCCACCCTCAATATGGTAAAGGCGCTCCAGTAACCTTAAGGGGGGGGAGCTGTTGGGGAGGGAGGTGGCTTGTGGGCTTAAAAAAAATGTGTAGCTGGAGAGGGGTCTTTGCAAACAGGGAAAGACGATGTGAAAGAGAGAACAGTCACTCACATGGGCTCAAACACACAGACAGGATTACAGTGCGAGCCGTCCCGATTGACAGGCAGAATTGCACAAATGCTCTTAGTTGACGCTTCGCAGCGTCCTCCAAACCTGCAGTACTCCTCAGTTCAGAATCACATTTATTATTCTCAGTTATTCGTTGTAGCATTTAGTTCATACGCAGGTACTCCTCTCTTCCACTGAATGTGAGCACTGATATCATTACTGTATTCCTCTCGAATGTAGAAGCGTTATTCATTATGCACTGCATGTAAGATGCATGTATGCAGTCCCTGTCTGTGCATCATTTATTGTTTGTTTCAGCACACTCAGTCCAAACAGCTGCGTTCCTTCATCCCCAAACCTTGAAGTCAGAAGAGGTGGAGGTTCAATCTCACACGGTTGTTGGGCGATTGTCCCAGTCCCAGTTTTTCTGTTTGCCCTCGTCATCACCCGGACCTGCCGGTTAGTGTGTGATTTCCTAGCGTAGCTGTAATGGGAGATCACTGAGTGTCTTTGAGCCAAATGTTTCTCAAGGTTGGCGCGATAGACCTGCTGTGTTCTTGCACAATCTGGTGTCCAGATGCTTGTACAATAGCATTTTATAGAGACAGAAAGAAAGAAGTTTAAGTTTAAGGTTGTTTCACCATTCAGTGTTTCTCCTCTGCAGACCCTCTTGCAAACATGAGACTCTCTAAGACTAATCCGCAACTTGTAATACCACTTGTTAATACTCACTTTTAAGATGCATATGAATAAAAGAAGGAGTAATATAAAAGTGACATGCTGAATGCTGCCTGTCTAAATGAGAGCCATTAACTTGCTGCTTGATTTTTACAGTAAAAAGGGGCTCGTTTGTCTATTTTCTTAACATTTAGTCTTGTTCAAATGATCTAAAGCTCATCTAAAATAAAAGCACCCTCTCTCATTGCTCTAGCTTTTATCTGAAGTGTGAGTCCACACAAGGATGTGAAGCATTAAGCAGAACAAGGAAAGTGAGTGAATCAGCTGTGCGATGCATGCTTGGATGAGTTAGTATGCATTAGAGTCGGGCCAGCTCCTTATGTCCTCGACGCCACAGTCGCCCCTTGATGACTGCTAGGCAGCTAGACTTCTTCACCTCCGCCCAATAGTTATGTGACCTACAAATACAAGCCGAGGAGGGTCACCGCACTGTTCATACATTCGTGTTTTATTCTGATGGTTAAAAACTACCAAATGAAAACACCTGAAAATTAAGATCTATCAATATTATATAGTATGGATCAATATTATCTGTGATTTTGCTTTTTAAAACTAAATTTCTTCACTTTCACTGATGACTTGACTTTTCATAGATGTCTGTAACCAGAGTTTTATGCAGCTTTCCAGAATTCATCAGGATCAAATGCTGATTAAAGTGACCACCGTCCTTTTTAAACAGCTGCTCGTGAAGCCTATACTGTGATGTAAGGTGATGCTTATTGTTCACTGGTTACTGCTTTTGATGTTTAAATCATTGCTGTAAAGCAGCAAATCAGATGATATTGCTCATGAAGGCATTGTGTGGTAGCATGTCTGTTTGGTGCTCAGGTGTGCTCTGTGTGGTCACAGTTATGCTTCTGAAATCACTTTCTTTTGTTCAGATGCAGCGAATAAAAATTGAACATGAACTGATGTTATTTCATAATGCCGATTCTCCTCTCATTAAACTTGATTTTGTTAAAGAAAACAGTGGAAATCATAGAATAGAATAGAATAGAATAATCCTTTAATTGTCCCACAAGGGGAAATTTGGTTGTAACAGCAGCCAGAAAGACACATATACAAACAAACAGTACACAGGACACAGAACAGAAACATACACAATTTTTCTTACATATTTACATTAAGTACAATGGTTACTATAAACAGAGTACTGTACAGTTATTAAATTAAATATAAATAACTACAGATAAGAGGCAAACCAGGTTGTAGTGCGAATCGGTTGATTAACTTATTGCAGTTACAGCGCTGATGGAAACATCTATGATTGTTGGGAGCAGTTCTGATTGTACAGTCTGACAGCTGCAGGGAGGAAGGACCTGCGGAAACGCTCCTTCATGCATCTAGGATGCAGCAATCTCTCACTGAAGGAGCTCTGCAGTTCAGCAACATTTACATGCATGGGGTGGGAGACTCTGTCCATCAGAGATGTTATTTTGGCCAGAGTCCTTCTGTCTCCCACCACCTGCACTGGGAGACAGAGACAAATCATCTGCAGTTTTTTAGATTGCCAAGTTTAACACTTCTTGATCTTTACAATGTAATGAGCAAAATAATAAAGATGGCATTCTGAAGTCACTGCTTTGTGTTTCCTTTGTTAAAGTCTGCACATAATGTCTATCTTTTAATTCAACAGGAAAACCCCAAGTTACGAAATGTTATAGTGTCAGTCACTCCTGATTTCTTTGGAATTTTCTAGAAAAATTAGAAATGGATGCAGTGATTTACTGAAACAGCCAAACATACATGGACATTTGTGCTCAGAGCAATTGGTATACTGAATAATTAGATGCTCTGATATGTTTTTATCATTGTATTGAAGTTTTTGTATAGAGATTTTTTTGTATATGTATATGTGGGTTGATATAAAGTCACTTGATTGATTTATAACTTGGTGAACCAAAGATAATTGTCCATTGATAACAAATTGTGGATAATAAAGTTATTCTAAATAAAAAGAAATGCGGGGTGGCTCAAGATTTTTGCACAGTACTGTAGGCTTGTTGGAATCTTGCATTTCTTCCTGTACTGTGCTACCAGCGTATCCGTTTATGTCTGTGTATAGAAAAATTATGCCTAAATACTCAAAATTAGGTCTTTCCTTGTGTGAGACCTCCTTCACGAAAAGTCAGGAATACAACTGGATTTATTTGTTTTAAGGGGGCTGTAAGAACACAGGAATATTAACTTGGCTCTTTCAATAAGCCAGGAATACACTTATTTTAACCCCGTTTTCAAAGATCAAAACGAATAAAGCAAGTAAAATGTGGCACCACTGTTATATAAAACATTAACTTACCTACCTCATTTTAATGATTGCATTGCACTCTACAAATTGTTGTCCATAAAGAAATATGGACAAAAGAAATGTGAAAAAAACAATACTGAAGTCTCACCGTGAGGTACACCTCCCCCTGGTGGGCCTTATCTGGTATTGCAAGTGAAAGGTTTTGCATTTGTAATTATGTGTGCCTATGGAAAGAGGCACACATATTACTATTCGTCGGATTTATTATTCTTATTATTATTATTATTCTCCATCTTCCGCCTAAATTTCGGCACGTATCACGCCCCGCAGTTTTGAGACAAGCTTCATATATGTTACCTCATTTTGTGCGGCCGGATCTGGAATGGTGTGCTATGACTTTTGGTGTTTATGAATTTTATAGTTTTTAAATATTAATATTTTAGTGAAAATTTTCCCGCTCCTCTGCCAAACAGTTTTGACATTAGGATTACATATGTTAGATCATTTTGTGCGGCTGGAGCTGGACTATTATGTTGTGACTTTTGGTGTTTATGACTTTTATAGTTTTTAAATATTAATATTTTAGTACAAATTTAGGCCAATTCATCTTTTGGCGCCAAATAAACAGACTTCATTTGTGGTGTCTTGGCTCTCTCTAGTGGTATACCGGGAGTAGTACAGCCGAAAAGATTTATCCTTGTGTTGAAAACTCCATATCCCACAATTCATAGCACGCCTCTACAGAGTGAACAATGGCGGCCACCACTTCGTTTTATATGTCTTTTATTCGTGTTTCTAGGTCACAAAATAAACTTTTAAGATATTTTCAGGCGAGAATGTAGGTGTGTAAACTTCAAATATCTGCTTGTTTTATCAAGACATCCCATATTTAGCGACAGTGCTCTGACGACGTTGGTCCTGCCTGACAGCTAGCCGGCTACCTAGCTAGCTGCCGCGCTTGGCTGCAAATGGATAGCGAGGGACTCTCTGTCGTTTCACCTCCCGGTCTCTCGCAAATGCTCGCACAGAATCGGAGTTACAGCTGGATGTGGAAAAAATAACTGAGTTGTTTGGTGGTGCTATAACGCGGAGCTACAACAGTGGGCAGCTATCCACGGTGTATGACAGAAAGGACATGCCGTGACCGCCGATCGACCGGTGTTTGCTAACGCGAGGTCAATCGTGGATCAGGAAAGCGAAGGCAGGAGCGTGAGGTGAACTGAATTTCAGGTAAGAAGTTATGACCTGCACTCTATTTGGGTCAGATATAAACCGAGTTTAGGTGTAGTTTATTTAGCAGCAGTTCTCTTATGTGTTGCTGATAGTCGGCTAGCTAGCTAGCTAGCGCCGCTAGCATAGTTAGCTAGCACCGCTAGCGACCCTTCGTGAAAAAGCACCCAGGCTTGGCTTATATTGAGGCGGGTGAAACTCGTGTCAGCACCCGGTCGCTCGCCGACAGTATGTGTTTTAGCTGGACTTATTTTTCGCTTTATATGGACCGATGATTTATTTATTTATTCATTTTAGTAACGGTATAAACAGTGAAAGGTGGTGGATTGGCCAGATGTAAACTTCAAATATCTGCTCGTGTTACCAAGACATCCCATATTAGCTCTGATGTTTTCGGTGCCTGCAAAGAGCTAGACAGGTAGCTAGCTAACCCGAGCTGGCTGTCTTTTGACTCAGGGTCATAGCTGGACTTATTTTTCGTTTTTATGAGCCGATGAGGGTTTTTTAGTAACGGGTACAAACAGTGAAAGGCGGTGGATTGTCCAGATGCTGGTCGATGTGGAAAAATAACTGAGTTGTTTGGTGGTGTCGCTGACGCGGAGCTACAACCGAGGGCAGCTATCCACCGGTGTGTGTCAGAAAGAACATGCGGGAACGAGGCGGCGAGGCGACCGCCGATCGACCGGTGGTAGATCGTGGATCAGGGAAACCGAAGGCAGGAGAAGCAGGCGGCTGCCGGTCGGAGCGTGAGGTGAATACAGCTGTGTGCGCGCTAAGTTACCGATGTTACCGATGTTGAACTTTATGACAGCCTCCCTGTCATTCTCTCGCCTGTTCAAACTTCAGTCATGAAACTGATCAATGATCGGCTTTTCTCTCTTGTTTGTTTATCGCGCTAAACAACAGCAGCACGTTTAAGCTTGATCAGCTGTTGTTAGAATTCATTTGATTTTAATTTCTAGTATCAGCTGATGTTTGCTGGAGCCACAGCTGTAGAAGCGGCTGGTCGAAACCAGGAGATGACCTTACTGAATCATCAGAGCTGAACTGGTGATGGAGAAACAGGTTTACCTTTTTTTAGGTGACATGAATGAGTTGAAGGAAGTTATGAACTGTTTCTGAGAGAAATAAACACCAAGCTCCTTTTTTTATTTAGCTGACAGCTGGTAACTGTGCAGGGGCGGATCTAGCAAAGCTTTTGCCAGGGGTCCAGGTAGGGCATTAACAGAGAAAGGTGGACACAAAGATATACTTTTCTTTCTTACTCTCATACAGGAGTGCAGAATTATTAGGCAAGTTGTATTTTTGAGGAATAATTTTATTATTGAACAACAACCATGTTCTCAATGAACCCAAAAACACATTAATATCAAAGCTGAATGTTTTCGGAAGTAGTTTTTAGTTTGTGTTTAGTTTTAGCTATTTTAGGGGATATCTGTGTGTGCAGGTGACTATTACTGTGCATAATTATTAGGCAACTTAACAAAAACAAAATATATACCCATTTCAATTATTTATTTTACCAGTGAAACCAATATAACATCTCCACATTCACAAATATACATTTCTGACATTCAAAACAAAAACAAAAACAAATCAGCGACGAATATAGCCACCTTTCTTTGCAAGGACACTCAAAAGCCTGCCATCCATGGATTCTGTCAGTGTTTTGATCTGTTCACCATCAACATTGCGTGCAGCAGCAACCACAGCCTCCCAGACACTGTTCAGAGAGGTGTACTGTTTTCCTCCTTGTAAATCTCACATTTGATGATGGACCACAGGTTCTCAATGGGGTTCAGATCAGGTGAACAAGGAGGCCATGTCATTAGTTTTTCTTCTTTTAAACCCTTTCTTGCCAGCCACGCTGTGGAGTACTTGGACGCGTGTGATGGAGCATTGTCCTGCATGAAAATCATGTTTTTCTTGAAGGATGCAGACTTTTTCCTGTACCACTGCTTGAAGAAGGTGTCTTCCAGAAACTTGCAGTAGGACTGGGAGTTGAGCTTGACGCCATCCTCAACCCGAAAAGGCCCCACAAGCTCACCTTTGATGATACCAGCCCAAACCAGTACTCCACCTCCACCTTGCTGGCGTCTGAGTGGGACTGGAGCTCTCTGCCTTTACCAATCCAGCCACGGGCCCATCCATCTGGCCCATCAAGACTCACTCTCATTTCATCAGTCCATAAAACCTTAGAAAAATCAGTCTTGAGATATTTCTTGGCCCAGTCTTGACGTTTCAGCTTGTGTGTCTTGTTCAGTGGTGGTCGTCTTTCAGCCTTTCTTACCTTGGCCATGTCTCTGAGTATTGCACACCTTGTGCTTTTGGGCACTCCAGTGATGTTGCAGCTCTGAAATATGGCCAAACTGGTGGCAAGTGGCATCTTGGCAGCTGCACGCTTGACTTTTCTCAGTTCATGGGCAGTTATTTTGCGCCTTGGTTTTTCCACACGCTTCTTGCGACCCTGTTGACTATTTTGAATGAAACGCTTGATTGTTCGATGATCACGCTTCAGAAGCTTTGCGATTTTAAGACTGCTGCATGCCTCTGCAAGATATCTCACTATTTTTGACTTTTCTGAGCCTGTCAAGTCCTTCTTTTGACCCATTTTGCCAAAGGAAAGGAAGTTGCCTAATAATTATGCA